>NW_012116821.1:10566977-10571044 GCF_000951035.1 Colobus angolensis palliatus | reverse complement strand
TTTTGAAATTGCTTTACAAATGTTGAACAAATAATAAAATGGATGATGGTCAGTTTGGAGAGGGAGTAACAGATAAACAAGAAATGATGGCTAGAATGAAGCTGGTGGAACTGAATTATAGTCAGTGACATCAGAATAAACTCAAATTTAGCTTGATGTGTGTGTGTGTGTGTGTGTGTGTGTACATGTTTATATATGCCTACATGGATGGAAAGAGACACACAGATGGATAGAGACAGAAGTAATTACAGATATAGGTATCTATAGCTATGTGCACACATATTTCCCAGTTCTGTCTGCTGACAGGACCTGGAATCAATGAGATCCCAGGAGCAATGAGGACACCTACCACCTAGATAGTGGCTTCTAAACACCATTTTACAATAAAGGGAACCAGGGTTCCTTGGAGAAATTGCTAATTGTAAGACCGGGGTAAGGAAAATATAAGATGTACCTGGAGCATCTTATAGTACCAGAAAATAAGGAAGTGCTTAAAAAACAAAAGGACAGGGGCTTGTCAAAGGGACGCAGGAATCCGACTCTTTATAAAACCCATCAAGAGCTTTCCATTACTCCTAGGATCAAGACAAGTCTTTAGAGCACTTCAAAAATTTAAAATCTCAAATGTAAACAAACAAAGGAACAAATAAAAGGTGCTTCCATATTTCATGAAAAGAGTGAGTTTCTGAGAGAGAAAAAAGGAAAGAGCTCCCAATGACCAAAGCTAGAACAACTTAAGCAACAAAATAATAATGAATTATTGCTCAAAGTATAAAATAAACCTATATAAGTTATACTGATGTAAGTAAATAATTGAATAAATCAACAAATGTGGGAGAAGACACAAATTCTCCTTGCAGAAGAACTCTAAATAATGTGCATAGACACTCCACCCCAGGAGGTGAAACTTATCCCTTTCCTCCACCCTGCTTGGGGATGGGCTAAGTTTAGTGACTCACTTCCAAAGAATACAGTGGAGAAGTGGAAAGATAATGACCTTACAGTGGAGAAACCTGCCTGGCAAATGGTACCTTAAGCAAATGATGATGGTTAACATCCTCAGGGATAACATGTGGATATCACGTACCCTGTCATATGATCTGACAAAGACACTCCACCTGTATGATTTTCTTTGCCAAAACCCATAACCCCAGTCTAATCATGAGAAAACAGACAAAGACAGACTGGGGACATTTTATAGGATATCTGGCCAGTATTCTTCAAGACTGTCAAGGTCACAAAAAAAACAAGGATAGGCTGAGAAACTGTCACTGACCAGAGGAGACTGGAAGATATGATGACTAAGCACAACATGGCACCCAGGATCAGAACCTGGAGCAGAAAGAGGACATCAGTGAAAAAAAGCTGGTGAAAGCCAAATACAACCTGGAGTTTTGTTAATAGTAATGTACCTATATCGATTTCTTTGTTTTGACAGATTTACTGCAGCCATATAGGATTTTAACATTAGAAGAACTGGATGATAGGAACTCTCTTGTGCCATCTCTGCAACTTTTTGTAAATCCAAAATTATTCCAAACTAAAAAGTTTAAGACATGACTATATCCTAAAATAGGCCACCCATGCAAAATAAAAGGGTAACTATATAGAATGCCAGTGAAAGCAAACTAGAAACGAAAGCACAGCAATTGTTAGTTGTCTGCACAGAACTACTGATAAGACTGATATTTCTTAACTCTTCACAAGGCACTTTGGGTGGAACGTTAAGCCCATTTGGGCTTATTCATCTACAAATGCTTACTGGGTACATGCCATGTGTAAGGCAGTGACCTAAACACTAGGGATACACTGGAGAACAAGATATGGCTCCTGCCTCCAAAGAACTTTCAGTCTGCTTGGAGAAGGAGGGAGGGAGGGAGGGAGAGAGAGAAAGATTAACACAAAATAAAACACAGCATAAATGCTCCCTAGGAGGTAATTTCAAGGCGGCAGATGCATACCCAGGAGGTGCGTCTGACCAATCCAGTGTCGGGGCACCATGTAGGATAGAACAATCCTCTTGGAAAAGTTCATGAGTGTTCTAATATGTCCTATGACCATCACAGGGGCCCCTGGTGATGGTCATAGACACCAAGCTTCTTCTGACAGCATTAAGTGCATTTGGAAAATACAAATCTAATCACGTCACCTCTTTATAAAACCCAAGAGCTTTCCATGAGTTCTAGAATCAAGACAAAACTCCTTACTGTATGTTATGGTTCATTCATATGTCAACTTGGCTAGGCTACAGCACCCAGTTATGTCACTGAACACTAACCTAGGTGTGTTTGTGAAGATATTTTATAGATGTGCTTAATATCTGCAGTCAGTTGACTTTAAACAACTAGAGTAACTTCAAGTAATAAGTTATCCACCTTGATAATGTGGTGGGCCTCATCCAATCAACGAAAGGCCTTAAGAGCAACAACATCCAATCAATGAAAGGCCTTAAGAGCAACAACAAGATTCCCAGGGAAGAACAAATTCTTCATCAAAAAAGAAGAAATTCGGCCGGGCGCGGTGGCTCAAGCCTGTAATCCCAGCTACTCGGGAGGCTGAGGCAGGAGAATTGCTTGAACCCAGGAGGCGGAGGTTGCAGTGAGCCAAGACCATGCCATTGCACTCCAACCTGGGCAACAAGAGCAAGACTCCGTCTCAAAAAAAAAAAAAAGAAAGAAAGAAAAGAAAAAGAAAAAAGAAAGAAAGAAAAACATTTGCAGAAATTTCTACTTTCAGATAGTTTTGCCAAATAAAATGTTCCTTGCTCTATTTTTATAGGGTAGGATATTTTGTTAAGCAGATTAAATGATTTGAGGAATTAGTCATTTCTGATTTAATGATGGTTAACATCCTCAGCTATTAGGTTTTCTTCAGTTTTTATATTTTAATGATTCAAAAATTAGTCAAGTTAATTTACCTTCAAAAGCACCTAGTCTTTGTGTATATATGGTTTTGGCTTATGTGGGTATTTTTGGTTTTGGTTTTTGGTGGTGGTTGTTGTTGTTAGTATAAAGGAAAAATAGTTGGGGAAATATGTATTTTATCTTATTAAACCCCAATTACGAAAACTATTTTGAGACTCCACTGACGTGGTTACAACTGGGTTCATTGAAGCCTAATTAAAATGCCGGTAACACACAATCCTGCCCCACTGAGCAGAAACCATGGCCAGTTTGCTGTACAATATTAATAACAACAATAGGCAGAACATTATCACAGCCCCCAACCTCTATTTCAAGGTTTACAAAAATCTATAATTTTCCAGGCAGTGGTAGCCACAGAGAAGCCAGGCTTAATTACAGAAGGAAAAAGAAACCAGCAAGCAAAAACATGGCTCAGACTGCTGGACTCTTCAATCACAGAAGCCAGGGACACAAAGTTAGATATGGTTATTAGCCATGACCTCAAGGAGGCCACAGTCTCCTCGAAGGGATTAAAGTGATAAAAATCTTGGACTTAAGTCTCAACATGGGTTTCAGAATCACAAAAAGCTGACAGGGAAATAAATGATAAACAAACTCCAGACAAAAAGACAACATGAGTGGATGAACAGAAGGAAATGGGAAGAGGAAGTTGTACATAAAACCCTTTGCTGAAGTGCTAGAACAAGTTAACAGAGATGATGCTGCCATTCAACAGTATATGGTGCCCCAGTATACCTGGCATTATTCTAGTATCAATTAAAATGATGTTATGTCTACCCTAACGGTAATAGTTAACACATAAATAATGCTAATTGAATGTTACACAGTATTCTGTATACTTTACATATGTTAATTCATTTAATCCTCAAATAACCCCACAGAGTAAATATCATTATTTTCCCTACTTTACAGATGAAGGAATGAGAGGATAGTAATTCATCCAATATTATTAAGCTAATAAGTGTTGGAGCCAGGATTTGAACCCAGGCAATCTGTCTTTAGAAAATGTGTTTTCAATCACTATGTTATACCACTTTCTTATAAAAATAATTATACCCCAGCACTTTGGGAGGCCGAGATGGGCGGATCACGAGGTCAGGAGATCGAGACCATCCTGGCGAACACGGTGAAACCCCGTCTCTA
>NW_012116821.1:10533649-10561375 GCF_000951035.1 Colobus angolensis palliatus | reverse complement strand
AAGAAGAAATTCTACATCAAGACTGCAGCACCAACTCCTGCCTGAGTTTCTAGCCTGCTTGCCTGCCAGCCTGTCCTACAGACTCCACACTTGCCAGTTCTCTTAATTACATATTTATATGATATATAATACATATTATAGAGCTTATTGGTTCTGTATTTATATATAAATGGTTTATCTACTATATATTTGTATTAAGTATTATTAATAATTAATATTACACACACATACACATATATATCCTACTGGTTCCATTTCCCTGAAGAGCTCTGACTGACACACCATGGTCTCCAGGCTTGGTGCAGTCCAGTTCTCACCCTTCCCACCAGCCACATCATCTAACCCAGTCCTCCTTGCTTTGTCTCTTCCACTCACACCAGCTTCTTCTCATCCTAAGTCCTTTCAGCCCATCCTGTCCTCTCCTTTCACAAGCTGTTCTCTCTGCCTGGATCACTCTCCCTCTTTTCCTGATTAACACCTACTCACGCCTCAGCTCAACAATTGCTTCTTCAGGGATCCTCCCTCAGCCTCCCAATGTCAACCCCACTAAGCACAAGCTTTCAAAGGCACCTCACACCACTCCTGCAGAGCTGGATAAGTTGCAACTTCAGTCTTTCCTATATGTAAGTACCATGAAGGCAGGAACCAGGTCTGGTTGGACTCCTTTTTTTCTAACTGCATTCCCCAGCACAGTGCCTGGGACATAAAAGGCTCTCAATGAGTATTTGTTCCACGAATGTCAACACAGATGTGGTAAGAGCAGAAAACAGTCCCTCGCCACAGGCACAGCCACTGAAGTTCTTGCCAGGTAGAATCCAGTGGCCCAGTCCTTTTGATGACTCATCAAGTTGAAACTCAAGGTCAAAAAAAAGGGGAACTCAGAGAGGCAGTCAAAGCAGACAGAGGGAGGGGGCTTTACTTGCCAGAGACAGAAATGTCTCTGCAGATGGGCTGGAGGCGGTCAGTGTGGCTACAGCCTCACATTGTTACTGACTTCTCCAAAATACCACCTGCCTCTAAACTCAAACTGGTGTTTATGTAATGACATTTCCTACTTATTACCAGCTGCCAAATGCTGAAATTCCCAGAAGCACCTTTTTAAAGTATTAAATATCAACTCTAGCCTATTAAAGAAGAGAAAAAGACAAAGATGTGTTATTACCAAGTTTCTTTTTATTTAAAAAAAAAAAAAAGGCTCAAAACTAAAAAATATCTAGCCCTGGCTGAATTGGGGTGAGGATAAGTGAGTGATAATTACATTTCTTCTTCAGGTTAGTCTTACCCTGAGTTATCTGCACTGAATAAGCTAGCAAAGTTCCCAAAATGCCAGGCCACTAGGTCAAGTTTCTAGAAGCAGTAGCTACAGCCAATTTCTCAGTTATTTTATATGGTGATTTTAAGACACATCTTCCAATTCTTCAGCATTCTTCCTAGTGAGAGGTGAGGTCTACAGCCCTCCTTTTCAAATCCTGGTAGCTTGTGTCTCCCATGCATCTCATGAAATGCACTGGAAGAGCTATGTGTGACTTCCATGGTTTGCTCATGAATGACAACGAAGTCCTATCTTCTTCCCAGGAATAGTCATGGTAGGAGCCCTGAGCCCTGAGCCCTGGCAGATAGGTCTTACTCTCCTGAGGTTGCCTTGCTGTGAGGGAGCCAAGCCACATGGAGAGACCACGTGCAAATGCTCCAGGTGGCAGTCCTCCTCTTCAACTCCTCCTTGCCCAGGTGCTGTATGTATGTGAACAAGGTCTCAGATGATTCTAGACCCAGCTGTTGAGTCAACCTCAGCCTTGAATCTTCTCAGCTGAGGCCTCAGCCGTGATACGAGGGGAGGCTCAAACAAGCCATTCCCACTGTGCCCTTTCGGAATTCTTAACCCAAAAGGATACTAAAATTGTTATTGCTCTACATAACTGTGTTTAGAGTGGTTTTTGTTATGTAGCAGTAATAACCAGAACAATATAGAAAAATGGGAGTTATATTGTAGATGTCAAAGCAAATGTCCAACTTTTCTCCATTAACAGCTTCTACCTACAGCAAATCTCTCAAATATAAACAAACAAAAGAACAAATAAAAGCTAGCCTCAGTACTTTATGAAAAGAGTGAGTTCCAAGCAGCTTCACCTACTGAGAGAGAAAAAGGAATTTAATCTGGAGAAGACAGGCTCAATTGATGCTTGAATGAATAAAGGAATGACCTAAGGAGCTATGAAATGTTTAGGTGAGGCTATAGCAGGAGGCCAAGGATCATTTTCTGAGACAATAGCAACTTCAGCCCCTAGCTGAAAAACATTCAGCCCTGCAGGGCTGGGCGCGGTGGCTCACACCTGTAATCCCAGCACTTTGGGAGGCTGAGGCGGGTGGATCACCTGAAGTCAGGAGTTTGAGACCAGCTTGACCAATACGGAGAAACTCTGTCTCTACTAAAAATACAAAAACTAGCTGGGTGTGGTGGCGCATTCCTGTAATCCCAGCTCCTTGGGAGACTGAGGCAGGAGAATCGCTTGAACTCAGGAGGCAGATGTTGCTGTGAGCCAAGATCGCACCATTGCACTCCAGCCTGGGCAACAAGAGCAAAACTCTGTCTCAAAAAAAAAAAAAAAAAAATTCAGTCCTGCAGAAATCACAACAGCACATCCTTATGTTCTTATTCTGTCATATTTTATGCAACTTAACAACCGAATACACACAAAGAACATATATATGTAACTGACACAAAACTGAGCTGGATAACAAACATATTCAATGGCAGAAAGACTCGAAATTATTTCGACAAGCTGGAACAGGGAAGAAGAATAAAAGTGAGTAATCTTATCCCAGAAGAGTGACCTCAAACCAGAGAGCAGCTGAAATGATTGCACAACGACCTCAAAGTCTTTTAGGAGAGGTATTAGACTCATCTTGAAGATAAGAAGCAGCTATGGAATATTTTAAAAGAGAGAAGCATGATGATAAAATCAGTGTTTTAGAAGTTTAACTTGACACCTCTTTGTGTAATGGATTCAAGGGAGAACAAATAGAAGGAATACATGACACTTAGCACTTAGGAAATGTTTGCAGTCCCATCACAATGAAAGTACATGGATCGGGGCTGGTCTGACCAGAGTGGGAGTGAAAAAGAAGCAAAGATGATTTGGTGGTATGACCAGGAAGACTCGGGCAGCAGGCTGGATATCAAGAGTAAAGAAAATGTCAAAGAAGACTCAGAAGCCTGAGTGAGAGATCAGTAAGTTCATGGAAACAGAAAAAGATGGGGGAAGAAGTATGTTTGGAGACAAGGAAAACAAGCTCAGTGGAAATCTATGGATTTTGAGATAGTATGATCAAGATTTTTAGCTTACAAAAAAAGTTGATGGATAATGGGAGACTTTGGATTAAGGTTTACAAGGGAAGATAGGCCTAGAGAAATGGATTTGGGAAACACATCAGCCTGGAGGTGATACCTGAAGTCATAAATAAATTCCCATATTTTTGCCATGTTAGGATGAAAATTTTTGAAAATATACAGCCTTGTTTTCTTTTTTTTCTTTTTTTTTTTATTGTTTGAGACAGTCTCACTCTGTTGCCCAGACTGGAGTACAGTGGTGCTATCTCGGCTCACTACAACCTCCGCCTCCTGGGTTCAAGTAATTCTCCTGCCTCTGCCTCCTGAGGAGCTGGGATTACAGGTGTGCATTATCATGCCTGGCTAATTTTTGTATTTTTGGTAGAGATGGGGTTTCACCATGTTGGTCAGGCCGGTCTCAAACTCCTGACCTCAAGTGATCCACCCACCTTGGCCTCTCAAAATGTTAGGATTACAGGTGTGAGCCACCATGTCTGGACTACTGCATCTTTTTCTTGTAGTGAGCTGCATAATTAGGTCTAACATGCAATCGCAATTTTATTGATAATTTTATAATTAAGAAACAAAATATGAATTGCCAAGAGTACCTATATTCATTTTGACTCTCAGTATATTTTGAACTATTTCTCCTACTCCTACCTTCATCTGACAGGATTGGCCACAGAAATCATAGAACCATTTTTAATGCTTTTAAAGACTATCTGGGTGGGCCAGCATCCATACTGCTCTCCACTTGAATGAATTGTCAGAACACCAAGAGCTTTTGCAGAACCAGAAAGAACCAAAGAACTTGCGGCTGGAGGTATCAGCTGTGCATGTCTAATTCTGGCCAAAACACCTCCCCAGAGTGTCCAGCTGGAGACAGGGGAAGAAAAAAAGAAGAAAGACAGTAATTCAGTCAGGGACAACAGCGGCTGAAGATGCAAGCTGGTTGCAAAGCACTGATACTGTTGGGTACCAAAAGAGGTGCTGCTGACACCACAATATTTGGATAACCTGCAATTGCACAGTACACATCTGTCTGTGACCATCTGTCTGAAAGTTTGCTGGAGGTCAGAGGCTCAGTGAATACAGCAACCTGAAAGTGGAATGAGATAAGATAAAAAGAAGAGGGAAATATGCCAGGAATCTAATTGGTTTTGCTTAAAAAGAGACAGCAAGTTGAAAGAAAGTGTGGGATGGGATCTCCTTAAGTAAATTATGATTCAGCAAGTGCAGTTTTATCTGCCTAGGAAAGTAATTACAGGAAAGCAGTGTTTCCTGAAAAGTGTCTTTATGGATGAGCCCATTTGGAATAGTGAGAGGGTGCTGGCAGATGAAGGGTAGCAACAGCATGGCTTCCCTGGAGATGGTCTGGCCTGATCTGTCAGGTGCAGAACTGAGATTATTAGCACAGAAAAGCTGGAAACTTGCTTTCCTTGACCTCCACAACACCCAGCACCTTCCACGCTCTGATTTTCTCCTATCTCTCTTGGCCATCCTTCAGTTGCTTTCACAGGTTTATCTTCCTCTGCCTGTTTCTTAATACTGGAGCTCCCCTGGGCTCCAAGCCCTCCTCTCTTCCTATTCAAATACTCTCCCTAAGTGATCTCATGCACTCCCTCGGTTTCAGTGTCATTTGTGTATTAATGACTGTCAAATATTTACTTTTATTCAGATCTCTTGTCTAGGCTCGGATCTGGATTGTAACTACATCCTTGGTACCTCCTCTTGGGCATTTTACAATCTCAACTTGTCTAAAGTTGAACTCATGACTTTATTCTAGAGACTCACGCCTCTTATAGTGTTTGCTATCAGTGAATGGCACCTCCATTCACATGTTACCCAAGTTGGCCACCTAGGAGTCCTCTCTTTCCCTTGGCCCATCCTCCAACCACACATCAGCATCCCAAATCCATCCACTGCTCTCCAACCCCACTTCCATTATCCTAGGCCAAGGAGCCACCATTTTTCATGACCACAATAAACTTCTGACTTGTCTTCCTCTTATTATCACGACAGCCTCCAACTGGTCTGCCTGTCTGTGGTCTTGACTCTGCCCTACTTCATCCCCAATTCATTCTCAAGCTCTCATTCTAAAATTAATTCAATCACCTCACTTCTATCTAAAATTCTTTAATGGATTCTATTGCTCTTAGGATAAGGTCCAGATTTATTAATAAAATTTGCATAGTTTGCTGCATCCACCTTTTTATCTCTCACCTCTACCTTCCTTTAAACTCTACAGTCCAGTTATACTGAGTTGGTTTTTTTGTTTGTTTTTATTTTGCTGTTTAGTTCCTTGAACCCACCAAGTTCTCCCACAATTACAGCATTTTGCAAATGCTGCCTGACATCCTCTTCTCCTTTTATTTACCAAACAATGACTATTTATCCTTTAGGTCCCAGTATAGACATAACTTTCTCTGAGAAGCCCAGTGTAGATTAGGGCTCCCCCTCCTTTCCACCATGATCTCCCCAGTGACCCTGTATTTCTCCCCATCAAATCATACTCTACTGTTAATGCCTGTTTACACAGCTTTATCTCCCACTAGACCTTGAGCTCCATGAGGGCAGAAAGCATGTCTGTTTTGTAGGCAATTGTATCTCCAGTACCCAGCCTAGTATTGGTCTTGTTATATGTTGAATGAATACATGAATTGCAGACACACTAATTGACAGCAGAACTCCACCAGGTCTACGTCAAACAACATCACCTCGGAGAATTAGAAAGATTCCAAAATTCCTTCATCTAGGATGAGCCTGGCAGCTGCAGCATCTCCAGGAACATTCATTTCCTGAGGTATGGCCAACAAGAATTTTCTGAGAGATTCTCAACTGCAGCTCACTGAAAATCTCTTATGCCAAGCAGAAAGTAATCTCTTTGCTTCCAGCAAGCAGCATTCAAGAATTAATGAATCTTTCCCTTGGTGTCAGGAGCTTAGGAAGGCAGACTATAAAACAGAAAAGTTGAGGTGGACTCAGTCTTCCTAGAGTAGATTGTCTTGGACTATTCCCTAAATCAGTGGTTTCAAATCTTGAGTATGTTATCAGAGTCATCTGGAGACCTTGTGAAAGCACAGATGTCTGAACCTGACCCCCAGAGTTTCTGAATCAGTAGGTCTGGGATGAGGCCATAGAATTTGCATTTCTAATAAGTCTCCAGGTGATGCTGATGCTGCTGATCTGGGGACCACAACCTTGAGAACCACCACACTAAACATTTGAGTCACGCCTCTTAGTCATACATACATAAGAGAAGCAGGCTCCCAATGTACTGAGGGAGGATGGACACCTCTTCCTGAACCCCAGCCCACTGCTAAGCAGGACATGGGAAAACTTGGAATTAAAGGAACTCTGGGAAACGAAAAATCAGAAACCCAGAAATCCAACACCTTCTGTATTGAGGGTGAAGATGACTAGAACACTCTGATAGCTTAGGACAGTCCAAATTAAAATATCTCTGCAAGAAAAGGGCATCATGGGCATTGTGATAGATGTGACCACCGAGCATCCACTCTTCTTCTGAAAATAGCTCCTCCTTTTCCCTTGATGAACTGCTATTCTCCAGCTCTTAGTCCTTGTGATTCAAGTAAGGCCAACTTCACACCCTGAGCACAGGAGAGGACCCAAAACTTAGATCTGTGCAATAAGTGTGTATCACATCCAGCCCATAACGATTGCTTCAGAGCTGGTGTGTGATCCAGGTTGATCTAAGGAAAGTAAGCCCTAGAAGACTGTTAAAACTGTTGGGACAGGAACCAGCCCTTTCCTCTGAGCTTGCCAAACCAACAGGATGTAAGTGGCCATTGCCACTAGTGGGGAAAAATGTACCAGAGAATGACACGAACACTGAAGAAAACCCAGGCAAGAGACAGAGACATATTCCTGACAATATTATCTGGATCCAGCAGAGCTTGAAGTTAGAATACCCCAGAATCTGAGCTGAGTATATATTGCTGCAACTGAGAGTACAGACTGAAATAAGAGAGAGTTCTTTCTTTTACTTTTTTTTTTTTTTTGAGACAGAGTCTCACTCTGTCACCCAGGCTAGAGTGTAGTGGTACAATCTCGGCTCACTGCAACCTCCAACTCCCAGGTTCCAGTGAGTCTCCTGCCTCAGCCTCCCAAGTAGTTGGGATTACAGGTGCCTGTCACCACACCTGGCTAAGCTTTGTATTTTTAGCAGAAATGGAGTTTCACCATATTGGCCAGGCTGGTCTTGAACTCCTGACCTCAAGCGATCCACCCACCTCGGCCTCCCAAAGTGCTGGGATTACAGGCATGAGGCACTGTGTCCAGCCTGAAATAAGAGGGAGTTCTACTAGCCAACTCATGCATTGCTCTGCTCCAGGGTACCTAAGTAACCAACTACTCTAATGGTTTCTCTCCAGATGGACAGATCTGCCAGGTCGATACCTTTGCCAGCCCCTCTGGAATTCCAGTGAATAAAATTTTCCCTAACAGATCACTTGTTTAGTGTAGCACTTAGCACCTGCCTAGCCTCACCATTGCTTACTTACCTCCTTTCCCTCCTCCGTGGGCTCTCTGTATGTAAGAACTGCACTCTTTATGAGAGTTCTCTTGGTGGCCATGCACAGTGGCTGGTTCATAGTAGATGCTCTATTGAGTGACTGTTTGCAAACAACCTTCCAAATAACATAAGAATAATAAAATTGAGCCTGGTTAGTCTGCATCCAGATAGAATGGAATTTTTTAAATGGCAGCAAGGGGAGCAAAGCACGTTGGAAGTACTGCTAAGTGAAAACAGGCAGCAACCCTCAAAAGTGAGCTTCAAAAGTCAGATCAACCTTCACTCAGCCCTGGAACATTTCTAACTAAATCCCACCTCTCACTAGAAGTGTCATCATTTTTCTTTTCTTTGAAAAAGCATGATGCGGGAGGGGGTGCTGGAGAAAGACAACTAACTAAGAGGGTGACTCCCATATAAGTCAGCTTCCTCTTCCCCAAATCAGTTTCCAGAAACTCTGCCATATCATGCAACGAGAACCCCCAGCTCCTAATTCAAACGAAAGTCTCAGAGGTCTTGGATAAAGACAACAGCAGCTCTCCTTTGGGGGCTTTCAATGATAAACAGCTTCCTGCCTGAGCACTCACAAACCTGAACTCGTGGAAAAGAATTACTACATGGAAAACAGAACCCAGGCAGGGTTCATAAACGGTACCCGCACGGGTTTGTCACATCTTCGTTGATAAATGTCCTGTTGCCTCCTGAGGAATCTGTGAGACTTCTTGGGCACAGCTGTGGTCAGGGACACGCCATGAAACAACTAGACCTGAGAAGTGTCCATCTTTCTGCCATCGAGACCTGCCCTAGGAGAAAAGCAGAAACAACACAGATGGAGCTGCCTGTTCAAATCCTTGTGGATGTCATAAGATTAGCAGCTTTCCTCTGAGTCGGCCTCAAAGACTTCCTTTGCAATTGTTCCTAAGCTAGCTCAAGGGATAGGCAGTGAAGTTCACTAAAACAAAAACATAACCTCAAACATCCAAAACAGCTGGTGGAAATTGTGACTGTTTTAGAGGAGCTGACTTATCTAGCTGAGTCAAAACAAGTGTGAGCGCTTCAAACAGGCACAAGATCAGAAACAAAATTAGGTGTTTATTGAGTGCTGTCCTCTTGATTTTTTTTCTCCTTTGCTTAGACATGAATCTCGCCTTTAGCTTCATCCTGGCAAGGAATAAAATATTTTATGATATAAAAATTGATATATTGGGAAATTAAGTGTAAAATAAGTGTTCTCTTCTAATTGTAAAAGTAATATATGTTCTTTAGAGGAAAATGCAGAACACAAACAAAAAGTAAAATAAAAGTCACCTGTAATCCCACTACTCTTTCTATTTTGTTATTTTTTAACTTTAGTTTTTCATATACACACACGATTTAAATTTTATCTGTATCTATATCTAGACAGATAGGTAGATAGAGATATCTCTTTAAATGACTCATTTTGAACCTGATTTTTCATCCAGAACATCATGACCATTTTCCTATGTCATTTATATATTCTTCCACATTTTCTATATCTGCAAAATATCAGACCGTACAAATACCACAAACTGTTCAGCTAATGTCAATTACGAACACTTAGGATACTTCTTTTTTTTTCTATTTTTTTGAGACAGGGTCTCACTCTGTCGCCCAGGCTGGAGTGCAGTGGTGCCATCATGGTTCCATGTTGCCTTGAACTCCTGAACTCCTGGGTTCAAGCAATCCTCCTGTCTCAGCCTCTCGAGTAGGTGGGACTACAGGTGTGTGCCATCACACCAGGCTAATTTTTTTGGTTTTGAAGAGATGGGTTCTCACTATGTTGCCCAGGCTGGCTCACTTGAAACTTCAAGTTTCAAACTAGGAGTTTCAAGTGATCCTTCGGCCTCAGCCTCCCAAAGTGCTCAGACTACAGGCAAATGCACCACTGCCTGGCCTAGGATATTTCTGATTTTGTGTTATTATCAACAGTGCTGTGAAAAAGATCCTTGTTGATAAATCTTACACGTGTACATATGAAATTTACTTTCTCTTACAATACACTGAAATTCAGGATATAAAATTGATAGTAATAGGCATTGAAGAAATCTAGCACCCTCATCCCTAAGAATTGCTGGCAATTTCTTCTTCTACGTATTTCTAGCTAGGCAGCTACTGTTAGAACTACAAGGCCTTCCTGGATTCATAGAAGCCTTGCTTTCAGTCAAATGAATGGTTTCTTCAGTTTGCAATGCAGAAACTTTAAAATACTTTTAGAATCTGTGAGGAGAAATGAAAGCAAATGAAATAAATATTAGGAAAGATTACTAATCTTGTTAGGAATAAGAAAATATAACATAGAAGTAGAGTAATTCCGTCAAGTAAGGTTTCAGACTTGATTAAACTAGCCTGAAACTTTATCTTCCAGAAAACTCTCAACTTTACATAATCTGTAGCAGGTTTTTCAATTATGGAAACTAGTTAAAATGTTTCCATTTTCTTATATTTTCCAATTCAAAAAAATGAGATTAAACATTTCTAAGAAGAAGACTCTAAAATGGCATTATCAGCTCTCATTCTAGATTTACTGCCCCCACTGAACAGTTGCTTCTGAATTGGCACAAGACATCCAGTTACTTGCGATTGGGAATGAATCACTCCCTAAAATCATTCCAGAATTTGGATAACGGAGACGTTTGCCTCCTGCCAAAAGCCCAACAAACGCTGGTAAAATTTAGAAAAGTCATTATTATCATGAAAGCCTGCAATGGTTTCAGAGAACATCTCTCAGTAGTTACTGCACTCTATGACCTCCAGAAAAAGTGTAAGCAACTCCATGCATATACACAGCCCCTGCCAGTTTCCCTTAAAAGTCTCTTCTCTTCATCATCACTGAGTGGAATTAAAAACAGTTGGTCAAGCTCCACTAATCGACAGCTGCTTGCAATTAGATGAAGCATTTAAAGCCGTTCTCTTAACTACCTTCCCAACTGCCTAACCACTCAGCATGAGCAATACACCGTGACAATTTGCCAGAATGTTTAACTTATCTCCGTCTCTAGTAGTTTCTATACCTTCCTTATTTTCTTCAGTCTTCCCACACACTGTCTGACTCTTCCAGTTCCTCTTGTTAAATACAGAGAAGGGATTAGTTGAAACCAGGTCGAGCCGAGCCGCTTTGTGCTAAGATGGAAAATTCTACCCAGGCGACTATTAGGGGGCCGAGTTATTTTGGTGTTTCTCAAAGAGAAAAGATGCCTTTTTCTTTTCTTTTCTTTTCTTAACAATGAACTGGAAAGCTCACTTTAATTCTTCTCTCTTAGAATGATGAAGAAAGCAAAAGTTACTGGGCTTTTGTGAACTATTTTCAATTTTCATAACTTCTAAAGAGTCATTTTAAAGCAGGGAGAAAAAGTACAGATCACTTTATTCAATTGTTTCCTTTACAAATAAAGAAACTGGGCATCAAGAGTCTAGTTGCTCTTCCCAAGGTCACACAAAAAGTGGCTGAGTGTGAACTGAATCCACTTCTCCTGATTCTCAGTCCAGATCACTTTCTGCGACTTCAGCTGCCTTTTTCACAAAGAAAACCTCTCCAGCTCAGCAGCTGCACCACTTGCCTTGCCCAAGGGTTAGAACTGCAGTCCTCCCAGGCTGCTCCCTCTGGCCAAGAGTCGCCCAGGCCTCCAGCCTGCCCATCTTAGGACTTACAGTCAAAGGGAAAAAATTACATGGCTTCTTCTTTGCAATCATTTTTCTCACTATCCGACCTTCCCCTTCCCACCTAAAAGAGACCCTCCACAATCTCCAACTATAGTTCTTTTTCTCCATCTCACCCTCTGATGTACTCATTTTGCCTATTTTGTCATATAGGGAGCAGGAGGAGAATGAAAGAAGGGAAGAGAAAACTAGTGGGGGGTGTTATTAGATAGAGGCAATTTTGCCTACTCAAAATTCAAGAAGGAGCTGAGAGCTGAGACAGGAATGGCAGCCCCCACAACCTACATGTCACGCTCGTAGCCTGTCTCTTCCCAAACCCACCATTCTTCCTGAGGCTAACCTTCTCTAGAAACCTCTTCCCCACAACCTCAAGCCTCTAGTCCAGTCTTTGAAAATCATGGGGTCTTCCTTCTTTATCTGAGGGTACCCTGAGTACATTATTTCATTTTCTCCTTAAACTCATATTTCCATTATACTTACCATGTAGGGAATGTTATTCTTATATATTGTTTGGCTTCAGAGTATTTTGATCATCTTATTATGCTTTTCTGCAACTGTCTATATATCCTTATACTTATATTTATATGTTTATATTTATATATCTGTTTCTGCTATATATTTGTGTGTATATATATATATGTCTCTACTACACTTATTTTCATATACACTGTATATATAAAAATGAGGAAGAGGAAGAGAGGAATTTTTAAAATTTTCTTGTGGCCGTAGCATGCTAAGTGTTAAAAAAAAATTCTTCTTGGAGTTATTATTACATTTATTTCAAATGTACAGTTAATCAATATCACATAAACATATTTAAAATCATATAGATAATTACTAAACGTATAAAGTATGTTGTATTAGAAATGAATCTTTTGGATGTGAGGGTGATCTGGCTGCGACATCTGTCACCCCATTGATGGCCAGGGGTGATTCAGCTGGTCTGGCTGGCTAGACGGTGTCCCCTTCCTCCCTCACAGCTCCGTGTGCATCCCTCCCAAAGCTTCACACTGGGTCAAAGAGGACGACCATCCCTGATGGAGGAGGACGGGTCTTCGGTCAAGGGCATAGGAGTAATAGGAGTAACTGCGTTTCCCCGCTGGAACCTCCAAACAAGCTCTCAAGAAATGAATCTCTTAACACATTCAGTGGCATGTTTTTCATCCAATTAATTCATGTATAGCAGGTCTTTGAATAAACCTGTTTCCTTCAACGTTGTTTTGTTATAATTTTATTGGGAAAAAAATGGGTTCCCAGGCCGGGCTGCCATCTGCATGGATTTGCATGTTCTCCCCAGGCCTTCGTGAGTATTCTCCCACATTCCAGAGATGTGCACGTTGGGTGAAGTGGCATGTCTGCACGGTCCCGGTGTGAGTGTGGGTGTGGATGTGAATGCGTCCTGCAATGGAATGGTGTCTTGTCCAAAGTGAATTCCCACCGACACCCTGAGCTGCCCAGATAGGCTCCAGCAACCCGTGGCCCTGAACTGGAATAAACTGATAAACAATTATCTTACCTGGTTTTGGTCATCTTTTAAAAATGTATGTATAGGTCACACTTATTTTAATGTTTAGTAAAAGAAGTTTTTGTCTTTATTTAGAAGTTTGGTGACATTTATGTGACCAGAAATATACCATAGGAACTTAATTCTTGTTCATATCAATTAGCCTATGGGATAATTCATTTCCTGATACATCATCTCACTAATGTAGCAGTTTCCAAGAGCTTACTGATGATATTAAGTGAGTTGCTGTATTTATAATTTGATATTCCTTAATGCTAAACTGTAGCCATTTTCAGAATCAATTCTTTTCCCAATTTTTCATTTTTATGGAGGTAAGCACTGAGAAAGTTGTTTTAGTCACCTAAATAGAGGAAATAAAAGATGTTTTGTTATAACACTAAAAATTCTACAATTTTGTAGAAAGCCAAGAATTAAAAACCAGTTGACTTGAAAACTAGTAAAAACAAGCAAAATCTTGTTTTTACTCCACGATTAAAGTCATTCATTTTTTCAACAGCAAAGTCAAGATTTTGAGTTACTCCTTGTTTCACCCCTCAAGTAATTTTATATCCTAGGACAAAACACCCTAGTAAGATTCACTAGGTAGTATGTATGCCTCTCTTTTGCAAAAAGGCAGGAAAGGTAAATGATCAGTACCAAAGTGCTAGCTCTTGGGCAGATCCATTTTAGGAGAGCACATAAGGAAGGCATTTCTCTGAAAAGTACATGTGCCTGCCTACCTCGTAAGAAGTCTTCATTGCTCCAGGAATGCACGTATTTCCCCTTTGAAAACTGCTGGACTTCATGGGCCTGCTTTCCAGTCTCACTGAACCTTTGTTTTCCCTGAGCTCCTCTGAATCATTGAGCATGCTGTTCCCACTGCCTACACATCACTTCCTCAGAGACACCTTTTCCTAGAGAAACCTTTTCTCTGAGGTCACCTTTTCTGACCTCAGAGACACCTTTGCTGACCATTCAGAGACACGTTTTCCTGACCATCCAGCATAAAATAGGTTTCCCAGTTTCCCAGTTATTCTCTCTCTTAATTCCCTGTTTGTCTCTTTCATACTACTTATCACAGTTTGCCATCATGTATTAATTTGTATTGATTTAAGTCACCCACCTGCCCACTGTCTTTAGCATTACTCAGGAACTTGGAAACGCAAATTCCCAGGCCCCACTTCAGAACTTGAATGAGAAACTCTAAAGGCAGGATCTGAAAATCTGTGTTTTGTTTTATTAAGTGTTCCAGGTGTTTCTAATATCACTAAAATTTGAGAATCGCTATACGGAATCATACTCTCTATGAGGACGGAGACTATGTCAGCTTTTTTCCAATCGCTAAACACATACGCACATACACACACACACACACAGGACTTTGCTTAATAGTCAGCATGTGAGATATACCCCATGATGACATACTGTTGAATAAACTCACATAAGATAGAAGCTTGCCACACAGGAAGAAGTACATTTACATAATGACCCATTATATATGTAGAAATATATCTATACATAACAAAAGTTTTACAAACTAATACTCTTACTGCCTACCATACACTTCAAACATTCTCCATCCTATTCTATTTCTTTTTTTGATAAGAGGAACTAAATGTATTAATTTATTTCACACTTTACAAATGGGTCTATGCACAATTTGAATAATCTTAATTAGTCAGGACATTGTTTTCTTTTTCTTTTTTCTTTTTTTTCTTTTGAGACAGGGTCTCACTCTGTCACTCAGGCTGGACTGTAGTGGTGCCATCTTGGCTCACTGCAGCCTCGACCTCCCAGGTTCAAGTGATCCTCCCACCTCAGCCTCCCAAGTAGCTGGGACCACAAGCACATGACACCACGTCCAGCTAATTTTTAGTAGAGGCAGGGTTTTGCTATGTTGCCCAGGCTGGTCTTAAACTCCTGGGCTCAAGTGATCTGCCAGCTTCAGCCTCCCAAAGTGCTAGGATAACAGGCATGAGCCACTGTGCCTGGCCAAGGCTGTTCTTTTAAAATTCATGCCTGTGCCCCTGTTATATTTTTAATCTGGCATTCCCTCCTCCCCTCATTTCCTTATGCCTAAATCTACTGATTCTTGAAGGCCTACTTCTTATAGTAGATTTCTCCAATACAAAGATCATCTTTCCCTCTTCCGAATTCCCACTGCACTTTCTCTGTACCCAGCTTTACGGCTTTTCTTACTTTCTCCTTTTGAGGTAGTGTTTGTGGGATATCACTTTTCCTATTAAAGTTAATCCTTCATAGCAGAATTCAAATTTGATTCATCTTTGTTTTTTTCGTAGTATACAGTGAATAATTTCAAATAATATTTCCTAAATAAATTAGACTTTCAAGGAGGGAGCTGCTAATTTCATTTATGGTTGTGTGAAGAAATAGTTTAAAAGAAAGTAGCATTTCAACGGGTGGCTAAGAGAGAGAGGGCATGTAAGTAAAAGGGAACTATATGGGCAAATTGTGATAAGTGCCACATTGTGTAGGAAGTCTTAGGCTTCAGTGCAATTCTAATAAAGTTGCAGGGAAGTGTTTGAGCTAGAAGTTGAAGGAGTTTGGGTTTCTCAGGAATAGGTCAGTGCTAGTATTGCCATCATTGGTGGGGCAGCCAGGAAAATGTGTCCTCTGCACAGATCTGAGTGGTGCATTTTAAAACAGAAAAACAACCATATTATTCTCCTTACAGACCTCTCATGGCTTACCTTTCATTGCAGAATAAGGGCTGGCTCATTTCAGATGCCCTGCCACCCAACCCCATTTGACTTCATAGTCTTCTCTCCACCACAGATATAACATTGCCAGAACATGGCCTGCGCTTTTTCTGTTTAAAAAAAAGAAAAAACGTCTTCAGTGGCAAGATGTAGAGATACAAGGGCATGGTGGCTATGAAAGTGGCCGCTCAGAGCTCTGCAGAGGGCGCGTTTCCCCAGCCGCCCCATCAGTGATGGCAATACTAGCACTGACCCATTCCTGAGAAACACGGAACTCCTCCGACTTTTAGCTCCAGCATCCCCCATCTACCTACCTGCAGCTCTATTAGAATTGCCCTAAAGTCTGCGACTTTCTCCACAATCCTCTTTCTTTCCTCCAGTGAAATCTGCTCTGCAGTGTGAAGGCGTTCCCGCCTATTCCTGCTTCCTCATTTTATTCTCCACCAGCATTTCCCCCACTAAATACGTTTAATCGTGTCGTGCACTTTTAATCTTGCCTTGGCGTCAGCTTCTCTGGGGACCTGAACCAACTACAGAGGGGCGGATAAAATCAGGAAGAAGGTAAGAGGCGAAATGGTTAAAATGGGCATACCTGATTAAAACACACATATGCCCTTCCTCAAATAATTAAAACTAGAATTATCATATGATCCAGCAATTCCACTTGTGGGTATGTACCCAAAGGAATTGAAAGCAGGGACTCCAACAGATGTTTGCACACCCATGCTCATAGTAGCACGGTTCATAATAGCCAAAAGGTAGAAACAGCCCAAGGGGCTGTCAGCAGGTGAATGGATAAAGAAAATGTGATAAGGCCGGGCGGGGTGGCTCAAGCCTGTAATCCCAGCACTTTGGGAGGCCGAGACAGGCGGATCACGAGGTCAGGAGATCGAGACCATCCTGGCTAACACGGTGAAACCCCATCTCTACTAAAAATACAAAAACTAGCCAGGCGAGGTGGCGGGCGCCTGTAGTCCCAGCTACTTGGGAGGCTGAGGCAGGAGAAGGCGTAAACCCGGGAGGCGGAGCTTGCAGTGAGCTGAGATCCGGCCACTGCACTCCAGCCCGGTCGACAGAGCGAGACTCCGCCTCAAAAAAAATTAAAATTAAAATTAAAATTAAAAACAGAAAATGTGATATATAATATGATACTATGGATTATCATTCAGCCTTTAAAAGGAAAGAAATTCTGACATACTAGATCATGGATGAACCTTGAGAACATTATATAAGTGAAATAAGCCACTCACAAAAAGACATATACTGTATGATTCCCCTTATATAGGTAACTAGAGTAATCAAATTCATAGAGACAGAAAATAGAATGGTGACTGGCAGGGGCTAGAGGAAAAAGGGAATGGGGTGTTAGTTGTTCAATGGGTATAGATTTTCAGTTTTGCAAGATGAAAAAGTTCTGGAAATCTGTTGCACAACACTGTGAAAATACCACACTACTGAACCGCACATTTAAAAATGGTTAAGATAGTAATTTCTATGTTATCTGTGTTTTACCATGATTTAAACATATGCCCCAAAATATGCATATGAGTTATCAATGTGTACATACAGATACCAAATATACAACAGACACTCAAACTTACTGAAATTGTCAAAAGTCAAAGAAGGAAGAGTTCACCTAGGAAATCACTATGTAGAAAGGGATGTAGATCTTTTGTCAAACCACACATCTTCGTAGGCATAAATCCAACCAAGGTCAGATAACACCAGACAATCTTCCACAAAACGTGAGATGGCTAGCTGACCAGAGCACTCTCACCATGTCACATGCTGCCAGAGAAGCAGGGGCTACAAAATACAAGCAGATGTCAACACTTTCACCTTCCACTTTCTAAATATCGCTGATCAGGCCAAGTTTCATTTCACTTATTGGGCCACTTTCCATGTTGGGGGAGAAGGATTGAAGGAGGGCGGAAGAAAGTGTTAGGATCTGAGTTTCATATCTGCTAATGTAAACTGATGTTGCTTACTGCTGGGTTTCAAGAGACAACTTCCCTAAATCAGTCAAGAATTGCTCAGAAAGACATATAGACCAGGGGTCGGCAAATGTTTTCTGTAAAGTAAATATTTTATATTTAATAAATACAGCCTCTGTGGGTTGCAACTACTTAACTCTGATGTTGTAGCACAAAACCTGCCATCTACAATATGAATGAATGTGCATGGCTGTGTTTCAATAAAACTTTATTTGCAAAAACGGTAGGCCAGATCTGGCCCACGGACCATAATTTGCCAAATCCCGATATACAGCACTAAGAGTTCTTTCAAAAAACACTTTCTTCTAGTTTGGATTTGGATGTACTATCTGCTTTCTCATCTTTTATCTATTAATGCCAAAAGTGCACAATTAAAATCTAGTTGAAAATGATCAGCTTTATTAAGCACCAACTTTACTAGAGAAAGTGCCATGAAACAAGCTCTAGCCTGGAAGAAAGAAATCAAAATAGTCATCTGATCTCAAGCTGAAGCTACTAGACCAGCGGTTCTCAAAGTATGGTGTTTGGACCAGTAGTGTCATTATTACCAGGGAACTTATTTGAAATGAAAATTCTCGGGCCTGGCCCCAGGCCTACAGAATCAGAATATGTAGGAGTGGGACCCAGCAATCTGTTTTGACAAGTGCTCCATGTGATTCTGATGCAAGATTTAGTTTGAGAACCACTGAGCGAGGCTATGTCTGAAGCTTCTCATGCCTCAAATTCTCCAGCAGCAAAGTAGCAATGTTAAAGTCTCATTATTTTCCTCTATCACTCAGGTCACAAAGACATAGCCAAGGCTGGCTGATACACACTTAAGGTGGTTTACCTAACTTAAGTCTACTAGTGTTTAAGGTAAAATACGTGTTCTTTTTTTCTTTGAATTTGGATCATCTGCATTTAGAAGAAAAGATTGTTCTGTTCTAAATTAAATGCAGCTGGTCCTTGAACAACACAAGTTTCAATTGCATGGGTCCATTTATATTGGATTTTCTTCAGCCTTTGCCACCCCTGGGACAGCAAGACCAACCCCTCTTTTTCCTCTTCCTCCTCAGCCTACTGAACATGAAGGTGATGAGGATGAAGACCTTTATGATGATCCACTTCACTTAATGAATAGTAAACATATTTTCTCTTCCTTGTGATTTTCTTAATAATATTCTTTGCTTTAGCTTATCTTATTATAAGAATATAGCATATAATACATATAGCATATAAAATACGTGTTAACTGTTTATGTTATCAGTAAAGTGTTATGTTATCAGTCAACAATAGGCTATTGGTAGTTATGTGTTTGGGGAGTCTAAAGTTATATGTAGATTTCCTTCTTCTTGGGAAGTCAGTGCCCCAACCACCATGTTGTTCAAAGGTCAACTATATATATCTATATATATATTCATAAGGATTTTCTTCAGCTTGATCTATGGAATGATCCATAGAGTCCTTAGGATAGTAGAGATAAGATATATAACTTGTGATACAGATTAGATCCCACCTGGGCCAGAGCCAAGATACATGTGTCTCTGGCGTGTGGAATTCGGCAATATCCAAATCCCATCCATAATTTACATAAGGACCAAGGAGAATCCTGGAGAAAATCTCAAGCCGTGCCCCTGGCTGAGAATTAGATATTTGAGACATATCTGGGAGACTTGGTGGGGGCGGGAAAGGAATGAAAATAAAGAAGAATGAGAGAGGAAGAGAAACCAGTGCGTGTGCAAACACACACACACCCCAAAATGAAGTTAACCATAAAGGAAAGTAACGTGAAAAACCAGCCATGCCAGCCACAATGCTCTTCAGACCCTGAGCTCCTGAGCAGAGGTGGGTCCTGACTATGGCATGGCAGCTGGCACATCAACCATTTCCCCCAGCTCTCCCAGGGGCACACGAGCACCCCAGGGATGCACAGTGGCTGGGTTCACTGGCCTTATACATGGAAAGTGCAGGCTCATTAAGTTCTATAATGTTCCATAGGTCCAAGCAATTCTCCGGAGGCACAACATTCTTCCTACTCTGCAAGAGAATGCCAAACTCCTGAGGAGAAGCATGAGGACTGCCAGCTCTGGAGTCAGATGAGGAACTGGCAGTACAGCAGAAGCCAGGAATTTTGTAGTCAGGGGCACCATCAGAGCTTTTATTAGGCACCCTCTGTGGACTTATTCAACACTTGGGGAAGGAAGTCTGTGCAAAGTCCTGGAGTTCCCAAGTGAGACAGCTGGAGCTTGGAGGCAGCAAGATTCTGGTAATTATGTTCATGTAAATTTATTGTCCCCATAAGATGGTAAGGTTGAAGGATATGTCTGATACCTTTTGTGCCCTGTATCAGATTCTCTTTGCCCCACCTTTCAATTATTCCAAAAATCCCTGTAGCGACTGGTTTTGCACAGACTCCAATCAACCTCACATAAGTGTAACCCAAAGAGCCATTCCTTAAATAAGCCTCTTGCCTCCCACCCCAGGGCTTCCCTGTTGAATCTGGGGAGAGGAGTAATTAACACACTTGGGGTGGAATTTTGACCAATGGGGTTAGGAACTGATTAATAAATGTTTCCATCTTCTCCCCACTGCAACCTCCAAATGAAATGGAAAACCATTTCAATCAGTCTCAAGCAGACCCAGGGGGATCAAATACCAGTGGCCCACAGGGTGATTGACTCTATATTACACATTTGCTTTGTTTCTCCCTCCTTCTCTAGTGCCTCCCGGAATAATTGCACTTATAACTTTGATTCAGGCTCTGCCTTTTTAGGAACCCAGGTTGAGGCAGGAATATTTAGGTCTCATGTGACTTAGAAGCAATAATACATTTGCAGTCAATATAGGACTTGTATGTCTTTCAAGGCAATTAAATGGTATTATTTCCTGTTTTATGTGATTTACTATATAGTATAATAATTTCGTTATATGCCTCTAGCAAAGATATAATAATCTTCATCATTTCCCTAGATTCCTAGTCTTGCGTTTTCAGCATGCAGACAACTCTAGTGCTTTTTTTTTTTTTTAAATACAACCACATGCCAGGACTCTAAGAATGTATCAAACAATATTCTAGTGATCTGAAATCACAATATCAAACAGATTGCAAAGCAGGCTCAAGGTAGCTGATGAGCAGGACATATAAGCAGAAAGAAGATGCAAATACTACAATGTTTTAGTTTTAGCAAAGAGAGTGAGCAATTGAAGACCTACTCTCTACAGCTATAATAAGTCATCATTTTCTAAAACCTAGTGGGAAAAAAGGGCTTACCTCATTTTTAATTCCCCATTCTACTCTGTCTCTCTCTTCACCACTGCTTTCCAGGTTCAAGCGATTCTCCTGCCTCAGCCTCCCAAGCAGCTGTGAGTGATTACAGGCACGCACCACCACACCCGGCTAATTTTTGTATTTCTTTCGTAGAGAGGGGGTTTCACCATGTTAGCCAGGCTGGTCTCGAACTCCTGACCTTGCGATCTGCCTGCCTTGGCCACCCAAAGTGCTGAAATTACAGGTGTGAGCCACTGCGCCTGGCCGATAGATAATTCTTTATTCTGTTTTCTGTTTCTGGTTTAAAGAGCAAACTCCAAAGATCATTTTGATACAGTTTGCAGGCAGAACTCAAGGAGAATACTTTATCAAGGGGAAGAAAATAAACACAGCTAATATTTTCAAAACAATCTATATGCCAAAACACTAATTATTTAAATTTTTTATTTTTATAGATTCAGTGGGTACGTGTGCAGGTTCGTTACATGGATAGATTGAATAGTGGTGAGGTTTGGGCTGCTAGTGGCCCACCTCCCACATAGTGAACACTGTCCCCATTAGGTAATTTTTCCGCCCTCATCTGCCTCTCAACCTCCTCCCTCTTAGAGTCTCTAGTGTCTGTCATTTCCCTTTGCATATCCATGCGTACCCATTGCTTATCCCCCTCTTATAAGTGAGAAGATACAGTATTTGATTTCCTGTTCCTGAGTTACTTCACTTAGGATGATGGCCTCCAGCTCCATCCATGTTGCTGCAAAAGACATGATTTCATTCTTTGTTATGGCTGCACAGTATTCTAATATATATGTGTGTGTGTGTGTGTGTGTGTGTGTGTGTGTGTGTATACGTAATGTATCTCACATTTTCTTTATTCAGTCATCTATTGATGGACATTTGGGTTGATTCCATGACTTTGCTATTGTGAATAATGCTGTGATAAATATATGAGTGAAAGTGTCTTTTTGATATCCAATTTCTTTTCCATTGGATAGATACCTAGTACTAGGATTGCTAAGTCAAATGGCAGTTCTATTTTTAATTATTTGAGAGATCTCCATGCTGTTTTCCATAAAGGTTGTATTAATTTACATTCCATCAACAGTAGATAAGCATTCCCTTTTCACTGTATCCTTGCCAACATCTGTTGCTTTTTGACTTTTAATGACAGCCATCTGACTGGTATGAAATGATATCTCATTGTGGTTTTAATTTGTATATCTCTGATTATTAGTGATGTTGAGCATTTTTTTCATGTTTGTTGGCTGCTTGTACACCTTTTGAGAAATGTCTGTTCACATCCTTTATCCATTTTTAATGAAGTTATTTATTTTTTTCTTGTTGAGTTGCTTGCATTACTTACAGATTCTGAATATCAGTCCTTTGTTGCACATAGAGTTTGCAAATGTCTTCTCCCATTCTGTAGGTTGTCTGTTTACTCTATTGGTTGTTTCTTTTGCTGTGTAGAAGCTTTTTGGTTTAATTAAGCTCCATTTGTCATTTTTGTTTTTGTTACATTTGCTTTCCAGGTCTTAATTATAAATTATTTGCCTAGACCAAAGAAAAGTTGTTCCTAGGTTTTCTTCTAGAATTTTTATAGTTTCAGATCTTATATTTAAGCCTTTAATCCATCTTGAGTTAATTTTTGTGTATGGTAAGAGATGGGGGTCCAGTTTCATTCTTCTGCATATGGCTATCCAATTCTCCCAGCACCATTACTGAATAGGGTGTCCTTTCCCCATTACATATTTTTGCTGACTTTGTTGAAGTTCAGTTAATTGTAAGTATGTAGTTTTATTTCTGGGTTCTTTATTCTGTTTTATTGATCTATATGTCTATTTTTGTACGTACCATGTTACTATAGCCTTGTAGTATAATTTGAAGTTAAGTCATGTGATGCCTCCAGCCTTGTTCTTTTGGCTTAGGATTGCTTTAGCTATCTGGGCTTTTTTTGGTTCTATATGAATTTTAGAATTGTTTCATCTAATTCTTTGAAAAAAGACATCAGCAATTTGATAGGAATTGCATTGAATCTGTAGATTGCTTTGAGCAATATGTAAAACACTAATTATTAATTTTAAAACACAAATTATTGGAGAACGAAGGGTTGAGGATAAGAAGAAATCCCCATTTTTGGACACTTTTTACTCTTCTGTCAAAAACATGTCAGCATGGGTTAACTTTTCTACCTATGGTAGCTATTTTAATTTCTTTAACGTAAAAGTAAAATTGCCTTCCCTCTTTATTGTGCATGGACCATTTCACAATAAATGCATTCACATGAATGCCTCAAACATACTCTGATGACAGTGGGCATCTTATACCATCGACCTTTACCCCCTCTGCCAGCCCAAGACCTCCCCAGGTATGAATCATTTTAAATTCCAGGAAATGAAACTTTTTCTTCAAAGACAAGGCCTTTAAAAGCTATTAAGAATAATTCTCAGGATTTTTGACATCATGAGAGCAGACTCTTAACCTTTGTGGCTCTGGGGATCGTTTCCCTGAGGATAGTGGAGGCTGACCATCTAGTCCTTTGGCCTTGAACCACTGTGTTTTGATGACTTCACTATGATCGTCCTATTATTCAAGTACCACTTTGATATTATTTCAACATAATAATCAATAAATTAACTGAGCAAATGATTTTGTTGAATTCGAGTTACATGAAAACTGTGTGTGTGTGTGTGTGTGTGTGTGTGATGGAGTCTCATCCTGTCACCCAGACTGGAGTGCAGTGGCCCGATCTTGGCTTATTGCAAGCTGTGCTTCTAGGTTCAAGCAATTCTCTTGCCTCAGCCTCCCGAGTAGCTGGGATTACAGGCACGCATCACCATGCCCAGCTAATTTTTTGTTTAGTTTTGTTTTTTCAGTAGAGATGGGTTTCACCATGTTGCCCAGGCTGGTCTCAAACTTCTGACCTCAAGTGATCCACCCACCTCAGCCTCCCAAAGTGCTGGGATTACAGGCGTGAGCCACCACACCTGGTCACATGAAAACATTTGAAGTCACCTTGTATGCCTCCACAATTGTCTCTAACAGTAACCCAAGACCCATACAGTTGTGCTAGGGTAGGAAACCTCAACTCATTTGATTTTTCCCGGAAAAGAAAAATGGCTGAAATAAATAAGCTACTTAAATAATCAAAGGACAGACAGATATAATGGTTTGCACCTGTAATACTTTGGGAAGTCAAGGCAGGTGGATCGCTTGAGCCCAGGAGTTCAAGACCAGCCTGAGCAACATGGTGAAACCCTGTCTCTACAAAAAATACAAAAATTAAGCAGGCAAGGCGGCATGTGCCTGTGGTCTCAGCTACTTGGGAGGCTGAGGTAGGAGGATCACCTGAGCCTGGGAGGTTGAGGCTGCAGTGAGCCATGATTGCACCACTGCACTCCAGCCTGGTTGATAGAGTGAGACCCTGTCTCAATAATAATAATAATAATCAAAGGAATATGCAATAATATATTTCTCAGCCTTCAAGTGTGACTATGTTCTGGCTAATAAAATACAAGCATTATCAACATGCCAATTTTTCCTAAGTTCATCTATAAATATATTCCCATAAAATTCCGTCCATTTGGTTTTTTCCTGGAGCTTAGACAAGTTGATTATAAAATTACTTGTTCTTCTAGAATAGGTCATTAAAGAAGCCTTTATCCCCTTCCTCCTTCCTACTGTTAGAAAATGAGATGTCTGGAGCTCCAGCAGCCATCATGAGAGGCCTTGTGGATGAATGCCACATGCTAAGATCGTAGACCAGAAAGACAGAAAGAGCTGAAGCCACTGATGATGTCAGAACCACTGTACCAGCCTTGAACACCTACCTTCAGCCTTCTTTTACCAGGGGGTGAAAAAGACTCTTTTAAAACACATCAGGCTACTCTTTTTTTATTAACTGAGGCTGAACCTAGTCCTATGTGATGCAGCATATACTACTGGTCAAATAAATAGATGTTATCATCTACGATTCAAAAATGAGAGCATCATTTCTAATGTCTGTAACTAACTTTGAAATGCATCCAAACAATAATAGGCCAGGCATGGTGGCTGAAGCCTGTAATCCTAGCACTTTGGAAGGCCAAGGGAGGAGAACTGCTTGAGCCCAGGAGTTCAAGACCAGTCTTTACATCATAGTGAGACCCCATATCTACAAAAATAAAGGTAAAAATTAGCTGGGCATTGGTGGCATGCACCTGTGGTCCCAGCTACTCAGGAAGCTGAGGTGGGAGGATTGCTTGAGCCCAAGAGGTTGAGGCTGCAGTGAGCCGTGATTGCACCACTGCACTCCAACCTGGGTGGCAGAGTGAGACTCGGTCTCAAAAAAGAAAAGGGAAGGGAAGGGAAGAATCCAATCAATAATAATAATATAGTGGGTATAGATTAAATAAATGGATAGAGGTAGATAGATATAAAGTAAATATAGCAAAATACTAATTGTAGGATATAGACAGTAGGTGTGTGGGTATTGACTACATAATTTCTTCAACTTTTCATAATAAAAGGCTGAAAATCCCATTGGCAAGCTGTCAGTACTATTTATTATGTTTTTAAAAAATATCCCTGGTAATTAGGAATTTTGTAGCTTCTTTTCTCTCACACACATAAAAGAGCCATGTCTCTTCCTGTTCTATAAACACCATTGTGAGCTTCAAGTCTTGAAAATTAGAACTGGAAGTACTGCCAATGGGACAAACTGGGTGCAAGTAAAAATTTTAAAGGCTGTATAAACAGAAATCCATCTGGAAAGATGTTTTCTTCATCAGCACAGTAAAAGCTAGAATAGAATTTCCTGATATAGATGTACCGTTTGACTCTGCAAATCCCACTGGGTATGAAAGAGGCATCTTACCCTTTAATTTAAAAGTAACTTTCACCAGAAAATGAGGCTAGGAATATTCAAACCTCAAGTAAACTGAGCTCAGCACTAGGGATATCATTTTCTTTCTCTTTTGAGATTCTCTTCTCTCTTTTTTGTTAATACAAGGACACTTCTAAGGAGATATCATTTCAGTGTGGTCTCATGATCCACTTGAAGCATTTCTGTTGAGAGTAACAACTGTGGTGTTGGATCTTTTCCCATAGGTTTGCATTCTAAGCAAAAAAGAAGAAAAATTGGAAAGGACCAATGAACAATTACTGGCAAGAATGCGAAAGTTGCAGAAGTCTTGGCTGCAAACTGCCAATACAGAAGAAAAAGTATTTTCCTATTCTCAGAGATGCAGTAAGAATGTGAATTAGAGCTCCCTAAAACAATGCCAAAACTGATTTGGAGTATTGTATTTACCAAAAGAATCTATCAGTTGGTACTAAAATGCCTTCAGAAAATGGTGCAAATTTAATTCTTGAAAATTCAATTCTGATGTCATCCAATAGTGTTCATTTATTATGTTTAATGAAGGGTTGCAGGAGCAGACAGTAAGCTAAATGAGAACATAGATTCACATTATCACCCTGTGGCATCACTTGGTTATAACTTGCTGAGAGGTTCTGATTCTGGATCAACATTTTCCAAATTTGATCTCATCTCAGAATGAATGCTCTTACAAAGCTAAAGGAAACATCTTCAGCTGTGTTTAAATTATTCAAATATTTTTTGAAAGAATGAAAAAATATAATTAACATATGTATTTAATTTGGTGCAATATCACCCTCTGTATATAGAGTTCTATAACATAGCCTTATGGGAGAGAAATAAGGAATGAAGACCAGACATTATAGATATTATTGGTATAAGGCAAAGTGTTAAACACTGCCTGTATCATCACCCTCACTAAACGCTACAAGACAGAAATTGTTATTATCACCATTTTATAGATGAAGAAACAGGCTTAGCAATGTTTGCCCAAGGCGTCACCCTGCTAGTAAATGGTGGGGCCAACATTAGGACCCAAAGTCTGTCTGATGCCAGATCTTTTTTTTTTTTTTAAGACAGGGTCTCACTAGGTCACCAAGGCTGGAGTGCAGTGGTGCAATCACAGCTCACTGAAACCTTGAACTCCTGGGTTCAATCGATTCTACCACCTCAGCCTCCTGAGTAACTGGGACTATAGGTTCATGCCACCATGCCTGGCTAATTTTATTTTTTTGTAGAAATGGGATATTACTACTTTGTCCAGGCTGTTCTCCAACTCCTGGGCTCAAGTGATCCTCCCACCTCAGCCTCCTGAGTAGCTGAAGATCCTGATCTTTTAAACACCGCTGATACTGCTATGATCTTTGAAAGACAAGTACCATACAGAACACTCAGCAATGAGACAGCCAGAGAAAGAGAGAAAGAGGAAGAATAAAAGGAAGGAAGGGAGGAGAGAAAGATTGGTCTAACACACAAGTTGGAAATATTTTAGAAGTATTTAGAGGTTATAGATATAAAGTACTTAACATCAAATCCGGATGATTTATCTGTGTCTTACTTTTTTCATCCTTCATTTCTTCAGGGTTTTGTTTCTTCCAGTAAATTAAAAAAAGAGGGACAGTACTTATATCTTAATCAACTGTAAAATTGATTCATTGTAAGCACTCTTTTCCCCCCATGCTTTCTGCATCTCTTTTTCCCAAATAATTATTGAACACCTGCTGTGTGCCAGACCCTGTCATTTATATTCTTCCTCTACTATAGAATAAATCCATTCATCAACAGAATGTACATTCTTCTCAGCACCACATCGCACTTATTCCAAAATTGACCACATAGTTGGAAGTAAAGCACTCCTCAGCAAATGTAAAA
>NW_012116821.1:10525170-10529879 GCF_000951035.1 Colobus angolensis palliatus | reverse complement strand
AAATAAATAAATAAATAAATAATCCACTCAATTCACTTTTAATAATTAAGAGGAAAAATATTTTAACTTATTGACATAGAGTGAGACAATGAGGCACTAAGGAAAAAAGGAAAAAATGAGCTGTCTGAATATTAAGAATGCTGGCCAGGCGTGGTGGCTCATGCCTGTAATCCCAGCACTTTGGGAGGCCGAGGTGGGCAGATCACTTGAGGTCTGGTGTTCAAGACCAGCTTGGTCATCATGGTGAAACCCCATCTCTACTAAACATACAAGAATTAGCTGGGCATGGGGCACATGCCTGTAGTCCCAGCTACTTGGGAGGCTGAAGCAAGAGAATCACTTGAACCTGGGCAGTAGACATTGGACGTTGCAGTGAGCCAAGATTGTGCCACTGCACTCCAGCCTGGGTAACAGAGCGAGACTCTGTCTCAGTAAATAAATAAGCATATACATAAAATAATAAAAAGAATGCTAACATTAAGGCATCAGATGAAGCCTCATGTTGATGAAATGTACTAGACATCCAGCTTGAGTGACAACTCCACTTTCCCAGATCTTCACCATGAGAGGTGTGCAACCAGCACCACCACCACCACCACCACTACCAAAGAAGTTGATGGAAGTTGATGCCACTTGAGAAGGGCCTTTTATAGGGAAGAGAGCAGAAAAGAATGTGGACAGCAACTATCATCCCAGTGAAGATCAATCAGGAAAATGGAGAATACCCCATTTTCACTTTGTTTATGGCTTGCTGCCTCAGTGAGTTATCAGAAGAGCCAAAACTCTATCCTAGTCACCATAGTGTCCATAGCATTTGGCATTCTACCTGCAATGTAGTAGCTACTCAATAAAAATTTGGTGGAATAGATAAATGAATTAATGACTAAGCCAGAAAATGACAAAGAGGCAGTGACCATATATTGTCTCTGCTACATGATGCAAAAGGAATGACCATTTACCCAGAAAATGTTTAAGCATCTATATCCGAATTTTGTGTATTCAGAAATCTCTGACATCCTCACAGTTCTAGTATGAATCTCCATCTCATAGTAACCTCAACAGAAACCACAGTGCTCTATCAATTTAATAGAAGATGCAATCACAGATAAGAGATCTAGGCAGGCAGCATAGACAGGGAATTACTCACTTCCTTACTCTTAAACCTGTTTGGTTTCATAGAAATGCAGTCACCCTCAAGATTTGTCACACCCATAGTGGAATCTTCCTCTTGGAAAGAACACCTTGTTGGTTTCAGTCCAATGACCCACAGACCACTGCCTTCCAAGCATCCTGAATCATGAAATGATGGTGAAATGTGGGGAAATCTTGTTTAGCTCAAGTCATAAGACCCCAAAACCCTAACCAACAGTCACTGATATTTCTTCTCCTCAAGTATAATGGAAAAGGCAAATATTCTGGTCAATTCTCCTCATTAAGTCACCTGTTTCTCTTTCCACTTCACCCAACAAGAGTTTTGTGTAATAGAGTTATGGTAGTTCAGTATAAAAAAAAAAATACAATATGTCAAAATGACAATTCAAGCCTTTTGCATTCCCCAACATTTATTTGCTCCCTGTCCTAACAACAATCCTCAGAAGGCATTGAGAGCAACTGCCCTGATGCCTTTCTGTCCACAAGTGGAGAGAAGCCAAGACATGGCCCATAGGGGAGCAAAGTCCAGTGTGAGCCGGGGAGAGCATCTGGAAGCCGCAGAGTAGAGGCACCTGACGTGGAATACGGGGACTCTGAGAAAAGCAACTGCACAGGCAGAGCTAACGTAGGTTACCGTCACCCCTTAGTATCACAGGGGGACTGCTTCCAGAACCTCCTTGGATATCAAAATTCAGAACCTCCTTGGATACCAAGTCCCTGAGAGAAAGTGGTTCAGTGTTTGCCTATAACCTACACACTGCTGCCGTATGCTTTAAATCATCTCTAGATTATGTGTTAAGCCTAAAACTGTGTAAATGCTATGTAAATAGTTGTTCTATAGCATTGTTTTTATTTGTATGATTTTTATTGTTGTATTGTTAATTTTTATGATTTTTTCCAAATATGTTCTACCCACTGTTGGTTAAATCTTTGGATGCAAAACCCACGGATATGGAGGTTCAACTGTATAAAGAATTTGGGTCTTGATGTGGTGACAATAGAGTATAATAGCATCCAAATAATAACATGAAGAAACCAGCATATGGTAGTCCCCTCTTAACCATGGGGGATATATTCCAATACCACCAGTGGATGCCTGAAACCTCAGATAGTACCAAACCCTATGTATTTTATGGTTTTTTTCCTATACATATACACATCTATAATAAAGTTTAATTTAAAAATTAGGCACACTAAGAGGTTAACAACAATAGTTAACCATGAAATAGAACAATTTTAATAATATACTGTAATAGAAGTTAGATGAATGTGGTCTCTCTTTCTCTCTCTCTCTTACTCTCTCTCAAAGCATCTTATTGTACTGTACTTACCTGCCTTCTTTTTATGATGATGTGAGATGATAAAATGCCTACATGATGAGATGAAGTGAAGTGAATGAAGTGGGCACTTTGGCATAGCATTAGGCAATGACTGACCTTCACACAGTACGTCAGAGGGAGGCTCATCTGCTTCAGGTGATCCTGGAACATCAAGCCATGATGATGTTGATGGTTGGATGTCAGGAGCAGATGATGCCAGTGACTAATGGGCAGAAAGTGTATACAGCGTGGATACACTGGAAAAGGGGATGCACATCCCAAGTGGGATGGGGCATGTTGACAAGAAATTTCATCACATTCCTCAGAACAGCACACAGTGTAAAACTTAGGAATTGTTTTTCTAGAATTGTCCATTTAATATATTCAGACTGTGGTTGACTGCCAGTAACTGAAACCATGGAAAATGAAACCACTGATAAGAGGGGATTACTATAGATGAGTAGGAGAGAGGGAGGGAGCACAGAGACAAACTAAATAAACTGTCAGGGAATCCAAACTTAGCTGACCAGGGCCTTAGCTAGAGCTGTAGCCACAGAAAAGTCAAGGAAGAGCCAGATAGAAAACTTACTAGACTGTGTCCTCAGAGCCTCACATGTTCCAGGAACCTGAATTCACAACACATTTCTGTTGAAAATGGAATAAGGCCGAGCATGGTGGCTCATACCTGTAACACCAGCACTTTGGGAAGCTGAGGCAGGTGGATAACCTGAGGTCAGGAGTTCGAGACTAGCATGGCCAAAATGAAACCCCGTCTCTACTAAAAAATACAAAAATTAGCCAGACATGGTGGCAAGTGTCTGTAATCCCAGCTACTTGGGAGACTGAAGTATGAGAATGACTTGAACCTGGGAGATGGAGGTTGCAGTGAGCCAAGATTGTGCCATTGGACTCCAGCCTGGGTGAGAGTGAGACTTATCTCAATAAAAAAGAAAAAGAAAAATGGAATAAAAAAGATGAAAAGAATACGAAGAAGAGTAAGAATGAGGAAGAGGAGGAAGGCAAGGAAGAAGGGAGAGAGAGAGGAGAGGAAGAGTAGAAAGAATAAGAACAAGAGCAAGAAGAAGAGGAGGAAGTTAGGTAGCTGATAGGATGGATCTGAGTATCTACCCCAAAGGAAGAAAAAAGGAGCATCCAAGACAAACTGGAGAAACACAGCATCTGCCCGTGGAGTAGGAGTGATGTGGGAACTCCAAGTGGAACTGCCTTGTAGGAAGTCATCAATATGGAGGCACAGCCTCAGACCAAATCAGGACTGGAGACGAAATGTTGAGGTAGAAGCTAATGGCAGGCACGTAAATGCAATCAACAGGAGAGAAAAGCTGAGGACAGGGAGCAAAGCCTGAGGTGCAGTAGGAAAGGCGACTCGTAAAGGGGACTGAGAAGCAAAAGTAAAAGAAGAGGGAGAGAGAAGACCAACCAACAAAATGCAGTTTCATGACTTTGGTGGAGAAAGTTTCAAGGAAATGATTGTGATATGAGAAGGACTCAGGCCTGAGATTCAGGGAAGCCAGACCTGAGCACGGGTTCTGCCACAAGCTAGGCTTGCGAGCTGGAGCAAGTGTCTGAACATCTTTGGCCTCCATGTCATAACCTGAAAGTGGCCTCTGAGGTCTATCCCAGCTCTCAGGATCCTTGAGATTCTAAGAGCTAAAGATTTTGGAGGTCAAGAAAGACAGGAGAGGGAAAAGAGTGTGATAACTATAGTCATCTCAAAGAGAAAATGCCACCATCAAGAGCAGAAACTAGCAGGCAAAGATTAAGAGAAGGGTAGATAGGTCTTCAATACTTTACAGATAAACACAACTGCCCAAAAAAGCAGCAAGATCAAATGGAGGTGATCTTTTTAATCTTTAACTTTATTTTTTTTATTTTTCTGGGTGTATATATAGTTGTACATATATATGGGGTACATGTGATATTTTTACACAAGTGTACGAATTTTTTTTTTTTTTGCCTCAAAAAGTGACATTTATTCAAAGAAAAAAAATGACAAGATGTCCATCCCTTGGCTCCCTTCCCTCCCCCCTCCTGCTGCTCCTCAGCCCCCCGAGATTGAGCCCTGGCTGGGGCTGGGTGGCAGGACAACCCCTCAGATGAGGTCAGCAACATTGAGGGGCATTTCCTCAATGGAGGTGTTATAGAAGGTCTCGATGTCTCGAAGAGTCCTCTTGTCTTCTTCTGTCACCATGTTAATAGCCACACCTTTACGGCCAAACC
>NW_012116821.1:10498217-10521455 GCF_000951035.1 Colobus angolensis palliatus | reverse complement strand
CTCATGAACTTCTTGGTCACCTCAAGCACATCAGAAGGCATTGTAGCGGACAGCAAAACTACCTGGGTGTTGCTGTTGAGCTTTTGGAATATGTCGTAGATCTGGTCCTTGAATCCACGGCTTAACATTTCGTCAGCTTCATCCAGTACAAACATCTTGATGTATTTGGGAGACAGGTATCTCCGGTTAAGCATATCAAACACTCGGCCAGGGGTCCCCACGATTATGTGGGGGACTTCCATCTGCAGTTTCTGCACCTCAGCACGCACGTTGGTGCCCCCAATACAGGCATGACAGGAGGCACCCATGTAGTCTCCTAGTGCCATGACCCACCTTCTGTATCTGCTAAGCCAATTATCGAGTGGGTGCCAGGACCAAGGCCTGGGTGGCTTTTAGATCTAATTCGATCTGCTGCAGAATCGATATGGCAAATGTGGCCGTTTTCCCAGTCCCAGATTGGGCTTGAGCGATCACATCATAACCCTTGATACAAGGTAGAATGGCTCGCTGCTGGATGGCAGACGGCTTCTCTCGATCTCCTGACCTCGCGATCCACCCGTCTCGGCCTCCCAAAGTGCTGGGATTACAGGCTTGAGCCACCGCGCCCGGCCTGCAGACGGCTTCTCAAAACCATAGGCGTAGATGCCACGGAGAAGGGACTCTGAGAGGTTCATGTCATCAAAGCTGTCAACAATCTCATTCCAGTTACTCTCGATGACGCCTTCGGGCTCCATCCCATCGGGGGCCATTGTCTCTGGATCGGGAATCCTGGCTCGCAGACATGATCCTTAGAAACTCTTTTTTTTTTTTTTTTTTTGACACGGAGTCTTGCTCTGTTGCCCAGGTTGGAGTGCTGGAGTGCAGTGGCGCAATCTCGGCTCACTGCAAGCTCCGCCTCTGGGGTTCACGCTGTTCTCCTGCCTCAGCCTCCCGAGTAGCTGGGACTACAGGTGCCCACACCACGCCCGGCTAAATTTTTTGTATTTTTAGTAGAGACGGGGTTTAACCATGTTAGCCAGGATGGTCTCGATCTCCTGACCTCATGATCCACCCGCCTTGGCCTCCCAAAGTGCTGGGATTATAGGCATGAGCCACCGCGCCCGGCCAAAGTGTACAATGTTTAATGATCAAATCTAGGTAAGTGGGATATCCATCACCTCAAACGTTTATCAGTTCTTGGTGTATCATTCCAAATTTTCTCTGCTAGTTCTTTTGAAATATACAATAAGTTACTGTTAACTACAGTTGTCCTATTGTGCTGCCGAACAATGGATATTATTCCTACTATTTAACTATATTTTTGTATCCATGAACTAATTCCTTTATTCTCCCACCCCCAGTACCCTTCCCAGCCTCTGGTAACTACCACTCTACTCTCTACTTCCATGAGATCAATTTTTTTAACTCCCACATGTGAGTGAGAACATACAACATTTGTTTTTCTCTGCCTGGCTTATTTCACTTAACATAATGTCCTCCAGTTCCATCCATGTTGTTGCAAGTGACAGTATTTCATTCTTTTGATGACTGAATAATATTCCATTGTGTATATATACTACATTTTCTTTATCCATCATCTATTGATGGACACTTAGGTTGCTTCCGTGTCTTGGCTATTATGAATAGTGCTGCAATAAACATGGGAGTGCAGATCTCTCTTTGATATATTGACCTCCTCTTGTTTGGATATATACCCAGCAGTCAGATTGCTGGATCACATGGTAGTTCTACTTTTAGTTTTTTGAAGAACTCGCATCCCGTTTTCCATAGTGGCTATGCTAATTTGTATCCCCACCAACAGTGTGCAAATGTTCCCCTTTCTCTGCATCCTTGCCAGCATCAGTTTGTTGCCGTTGGTTTTTTATTTTTTGTTTCATTGTTTTTCTTTTTTTGTCCTTTTTTTTTTTTTGAGACAGAGTCTCACTCTGTTGCCCAGAATGGAATGCAGTGGCTTACAATCTCAGCTCACTGCAAGCTCCCCCTCCCAGGTTCACGCCATTCTCCTGCCTCAGCCTCCCCAGTAGCTGGGACTACAGGCACCCACCACCATGCCTGGCTAATGTTGTTTTTTGTTTTTGGTTTTTTGGGTTTTTTTGGGTTTTTTTGGTGTTTTTAGTAGAGATGGGTTTTCACTGTGTTAGCCAGGATGGTCTTGATCTCCCGACCTCGTGATCCACCTCGGCCTCCCAAAGTGCTGGGATTACAGGCATGAGCCACTGTGCCCAGCCTTCTTTTTTTCTCCTTTTTATAAAAACCATTTTAGCTTGGGTGAGGAGGTTTTGTTTTGGTGATGGGAGAGACTAGAGCTTGTTGAGGCTAAGGAGAGGAAGAAATTAAAGATTAAAATTAGAGGCTAGGCACTGTGGCTCATGCCTGTAATCCCAATATTTTGGGAGGCTGAGACAGGAGTATCACTTGAGTCCAGGAGTTCAAGACTAGCCTTGGCAACATGGTGAAACCCCATCTCTACTAAAAGTATGTATTTTTTAATTGCCTAGGAGTGATAGCACAAGCCCATAGTCCCAACTATTAGGAGGCTGAGGTAGGAGAATCACCTGGACCTGGGAAGTCAAGGATTCAGTGAGCCGTGATTACACCACTGCACTCCAGCCTGGGCTGCAGAGTGAGACCCTGTCTCAAAAGAAAACAACAACAAAAAAAAAAGAAAGGTGAAAATTAGAGACAACAATTTAGAGAAGATGAGTAAGAATGGGGTTCAAAGTATAAGTAAATGAAAATGAAAGAACTTTTTTTTATCTGAGGTGCTCACAAGAGGATTGTCAGAAAAGTCAAAAGAGCTATACTATATAAAGTACTATGAAGGAAAAATGAAGAATAGAGACTATTCACCTAGAAAGGAGTCTCTTTACAACATAGTCTGAAGAAGAAGCAAGATTTTGATTTAGTTATCTATTGCAGCATTGCAAATTATCCAAAACTTAATTATTTGAAGCGACAAATATTTACTGTTTCACACAATTGCTATTAGGCAGCTTAGCTCGCTGGTTCTGGCTCAAGGTCTCTCATGAGATTGAGTCATAGTGCCAGCCTGGGCTGGAATCTCCTGAAGGTTTGACTGCGGCTGCAGAGTTCACTTCCAAGGTGGCTGCCTCACATGGCTGTTGGCTGGTGGCCTCAGTTCCTTCGCACATGTACATTTTCTCATGCCATGGCCGCTGGCTTCCCACAGAGCAAGTAAGCCAAGATAGTAACCATAATGGAAGCTGCAACATCTTCCATGATGCAGTCTCTGAAGTGACACACTCCACCTCTTGAAAGGAGAAGCATAACATAATTTGCGAATATATTATAAAACCACTCCAGGCTTCAAAGACAGTACGAATTAGGAGGATTGGCAGCAGGTATGGAATATCCATTTTGGGGATGTTCTAGGGGTCATTGAGAAAAGATGAAAAGGTTCCCAGAAAAGGTTATCTATTGCCATAACAGCACCACCAACAAGTGGCCTTTCTCAAAGAGCAAAAATGATGATAATGAATTTATACCAGTCAGAAGTTTATAAAGGGGAGAAAACTAATGTTATCAGACACAGTTAAAGCTTAAAAAGAACCTGTTAAAGATAGTAAAAGGGAGAAGATTAATACCACCACAGACCCAGCAGACGTATCTGACCTCTTTGTAGGCAGCATGGAAACACTGATGCATGGATGACATCTGGCAGATGGCTGTGCTCACTGTGGCTGTCACTGAACTCTAACTTGAATCTCCATGCAACTGGGTAGGAAAGTTCCTGTGCTATTAACCTGAGTGCTTTCAGCAACACTGAATTAATGATTCCTTGAAAGCATTTTAAAGCAAGAATCATGTCGTTGGTGGTGGCGGTTTTCATTTTAGTACTCCAGTGGTAGCACTATGTCTGAGGGGAGAAAGCATAGAGATTACAGAAATCTCTATTTGATGGAAAGATGGATGGGTGGATAAATGGATACAAAAAAACTAGCATATGTTATTCCCCTTTATGCACTTTGAAGGCTTACATTTTAATAGGACAGAAGGTTTTGAACTCACTTCTTCTTAACCGTGGAAATACTGGTAGTTTGCAAAGCATCATATAGCATACAATGTAGTAGCCAAATATGCATTTCAAAAGAGGTGACAATTAGCAAATTTATTAATAAGGGTGCTATTATGCTGAATAATTAACAAAATAATTTGTTAGATTTTTAAGGTACATTTTAAAATCAAATTATGTGTTCATCTTTATGTTCTTCTGCCTGTCACTACTATTTAATAATGGGTTTAATAGATACACTTGAACCCAACACGTTTTTTAAAAAAGAGGGATCCAGAATCAATGAATATACTTTCCTTATCTAATTAGTCAAAAGCAAGGCCTCACTGTAGCTGAAACTTACGTTTTAAAACTCATGCTTGGCCGGGCATGGTGGCTCACGACTGTAATCCCAGCACTTTGAGAGGCCAAGGCAGGCAGATCACTTGAGCTCCAGAGTTCAAGACCAGCCTAGCCAACATGGTGAAACCCCATCTCTACTAAAAAATACAAAAAAATTAGCCAGGTGTTTTGGCGCACACCTGTAATCCTAGCTACTCAGGAGGCTGAGGCAGGAGAATCGCTTGAACCCAGGAGGTGGAGGTTGCAGCGAGCCAAGATTGTGCCATTGCACTCCAGCCTGTGTAACAACAGTGAAACTCCATCTCAAATAAAATAAAATAAAATAAAACACATGCTTGTCAAAAATAAAAGAAAAACAAGAAAGTCAACTTAAAAAATAAGATAAATTCTTCCCAATTACAGATAGCCCAGGTGTGCATGTTAACATGTAAGAGATATTATTTCTCCTGCCTCATAAAAAACGTAATAAAACTATATCATCAAAAGCGTATGCTTAATTTTGTTGAGTGTCTGTAATACATAAATTGAATATTGCACTAGCAATAAATAGCACATGAATCTATTTATTGAATAAATTTAATAAAATAGCTGGTGGGCAGTTACATTTGCAGAAAGTTGTCCAGATCCATTTTCAGCATGGCTATAACTTTTCTGCACACTCCAGTGAATAATATAAAACAATCTTAAGCTAAATAAGTTAAATAAGATTAAAAGTAAATGGGATGTTTGTTGTTTATTTTTGTATTAACTTTATTATAACATTCTAATTTAATATACTCATGTTTGGTAACTATTATACACATGGTAATGTATGTTGTATCACATAATGAAATATGAAATGTATGTAAAATGGAAACTATGTAGGATGGTATAAACATCAACACGTTAAATGCTCTTAAGAAAGAAACGCATATTCTACTCTGTGTTTTTATAGAAAAAAAATCAAATGACTTTCTACATTTATCCAAATCAACTTCAATCATTTTTAAACACTGGGGAATAAAATGGAAGGAGAAATGGGCTAAAGTTTCAAGAAACTTAAATAAAAATTCACCTCCTTGATGCTTCTAGGTAACTCTTCAAAGTAACAAACGGGAAAACGGGAAAAAAGAAAGAATAATATGTGCTTACCTACAAAGAAGAATGGGCTGACATCTGTGACTTTTCATAAGCAGGTAATGACTTAACTGGACTTCTCCAGTAAGCATCAGAGATCCTAACAAAAATACCAATGCGCCCTAGCCCAACTGCAGAATAAATGAGTCTAAATCCATTCCCAGAGCCTACAATGTTAGAAGTAATCCAGAGATTTCAATGGAGTCATAGAGTGATTAGAGACCCTAGGGCAGCTAAGGGGAAATTTCACATGCCCACAGTGTTTGTATTTGTGGATATCTGTTGGGGCAGTCAGGGGATTGCAATGTGTGCTGAGTCAGCACCTACAAGCTCTCTAGAGTCAATTGTGCAAATCTCTTCCCAACTCCACACTTAGTGGTGTTGCACTAGCAGCTGGAAACGGGCTATGGTGGAAGTATTTACACCACAGTAACTAGCAAATACTACAGATCCCACTTTTTCTCCAGACAGCTAGTTTTTGAACATTTATGGGCATACCTTTGATTAATTACATCTCAGCATATCCCTACGAAAACGCTAGTGAGCAGTGTCCACACTACATTTTCCCCAACAGACTGATCCTAGGGAGATTACCTTCTTCTAACTCCAACTTTCTAGGTGAAATCAATTTCCTTTTGGAAATAGATTAGTCTATAATTACTAATTACTTGATTATTTAAATGCCCACGTTATTGATTACGCTGACCCCATTGTCAAAGCCAGTAAAATTTCACTTAATTCAAATTTCCTGAGCTCTTAGCAGCAGAGACACAGAAAAGTAGAAGGTGTCATTCCCAATATTATCTATACTACACAGCATCTAGACTTATTTTACATTACACTGATGTTTGTTGAAATGCCTTGCTCCTGTAAATAACAATCAAAAGGGAAAGAGAATTAAGCAAAGTAGGATGAAAAAAGAGGAAGAGATGCTAATAATCCAGGACCACAGATTCTATCAGTTGATAGGTGAATTCCCTAAAATCATCCCAGATAATAGAATGAAACAGATGGTCTGGCTCTTTTCTGTTTCTCCCCCCTAAGCTGGCACTAACAGTAAAGATGATTTTGCTGGGTGTCTTCCACTTCCTTCTCCAAATCTGTTCCCTACCTCTCTCCACCTTCTCTGTGCCCCAGGAACAGATTATAAGGGTTCCCTTGTCATCTGCTCCTGGGAAGGAAGAGAGGGAGGAGAGAGATCAAGGCCTTTTCCCCAGATCTTTTCCTCCCTGCGGGGTTGCAGTGGGCTGGCTGCACCCCTCCACCAAAGATCACAACTCTGTCAGGCAGCAACTCCAGGCACCTTTCTCTTTTCCAGTTCCAATAACCCATCCCCCTATTGCCCTCAAGTCTTGGATAGTAGCAGTGTCTGGCTGTGACAGCTCCAGCACACAGCATTCTTTCTTTGTGTTGCCCTACACCTTGCCAAGACCTTTTTGATGGTCCCTTTATTACATTCTCTTCCTATTATTCAATTTGAGCATGCCATCTATTTTCTGCTGGGTCCTTGACAGATGCAACGGTGTTGGAAAATCCAGGAAAACCACCAAACACTACCAAATTGTTGTCTCCCCTGTTGCCTCTGATACCATCCGTATGATTCTACGCTGCGCAAAACTTCCATGCCTTCAGACCCATCTAAAGCATCAACCAAACACTCAGCAAGAACTCACTAAGCCCCTGTCCTGCACCCAGCACCATCCCGGGTATTGTGTCTTACACTACCTACAAGGGGACCAAAGTGGTCAACTTTTTATTTTTCCAAGTTTAATTTCTTTTTGGGGCCTGATCAGGTTTGCATCACTTCTAGCGACTGGAAAACCTGAAGTTTCAAGGACAGTTTTAAAGAAGAAGAAGAAAAAACCTTTTCATTTTCCTGGAAAGTATTCCTTTTCCCCCTTTAAATCTTCAAGGTTACCCACCTGGAGTTGGGAGCTGGTGGGTGTGTTGTTCTGTATATCACATTTGTGCTCTGGACAGAACGTCTTCTTGGCCTCAAACTCGGTTCTCCCCACATCCTGCAGGGTTCTCAAGTTCACATGCTTCCAGAAGCCCCTATTGTCTTGATTTGATAAAGGCTTTGTAGTGCTCAAGGACATTAAGTATTTATTTCTGTAGTTCCTTATAACTAACAAAGGCAAGAACAATGATTCCAATGAATTTTTTACCTACAGCTTCACTCTCCTTTGTGATATTTCAGGTATGCAACAATTAATAGAAGAAGTTCCCCAGGATGTTCTAATTATAATCTTCCCTTACATGTGAGGGGAAACGGTCTATTTCACAGAAGGGTATTTGTTAAAACTCAAATCTCAAATTGAGCTGAAAATGGGTTCAATTATTGCACTTAGGTCTGTCCTTGCCCTTGGAGTACTGGTGTATCAAATTAGAACTTCCAATAATGACTGTCAGCTGCTTCCTTTGGAGGCCAGTTTGGGTTGAAGGTTATAAATTCATTGGAACTAACAACCCTAGCTTTTTGAGTTTCTGGGGACATTATTACACCTACTCCACCATCTAACAGAGCCTTAGGCCCTAATCCCTAGAAACTCCCTTCTAAATGTCTTTATTCTACCACTTATGATTCTCTCTGGGCGCCTACCTGCCTGTCTCCGCTCTGTTTTTTTTAATTGCTGTTTTTCACTCATTAGAACATTTATTGTTGTGGTTTCCTTTTGATATATTCCCCAGGGTGAATTTTTCCAATTGGGTTTTCCTTCCCAGCTTTCCCCTAGCTTTGGATGAAAGCCTGTGGGCAGGTTTAGCTAGAAAGAACAAGATAAAGGCAATATATCCACTACACACTGCAAAGCAAGCGAGCTGTCTTTCGTAACATTTTTCCTTCAGTACCATTTCTTACTGAGAGACAGAAAGAGAGAGAGTTTTTTTTAAATGCAAGAAGCCATTTATTAGCGGCACATATATTTTCTCACCATTTCACTTCCAACCACTGCAAAATACACATTCACAAGTTGGCCAAAATGGAGCTCAGCCCATGTCCATGAAATGAGTGTCTTTATGTATTTTATTGTACATAACTAGTTGGTTAGTCATTCAATAGCAGAATTTAGTGATTCTAGTACTAGTTAGCTTATGTAACCTTAAAGTTGTTTCACGTCTCTGCCTCAGATTCCCTATCAACAAAAGATGAGTTATATCACCCAAAATACTTATTTCATAGACTTTTGTGAGAAAAAAATAGAAAAATGATATATGTTTTAGAAAAAAAAAAGAACAAGCTGTTTTCAACTTATAAATGAGCTCTATTCCAAAAGTCCATTGCTAGGAACCTGGAGCACATTTTCCCAGAGAAAAAATATGACAAAAAGTGGTTAGGTTTGCAGGCACCCCCATGGGAGTTTCAGAAGCTCATCTGCAGGTGAACCGCAGAGCTCATGCTATCCTAGATGACAATTAGTGTATGTATGATGATGGTGGGAAAGTGCATTCGTGTGCCAGTGGGGAGTGATTAGGAAGCCTCTGTTATAGGAATGTGAATTGATGGTAAAATACAGAAAGACAAACTTTACTATTTTATCCTTCTATGCTGTTTAAATTTTTACTACAAGCAAGAACTTTTTTTTTCATTTTTACTGTGTCAAAATATACCTAACATAAAACTTACCATTGTACATCCAACAATGTGACTGTACTTAATTCCACTGAAGTGTACACTTAACCATGGCATTAAGTAGATTAGCAATGTTATGCAACCATCACTACCATCTATCTTCAAAACTTTTTTTGTATTCCCAAACTGAAACCCCATGCCCATTAAACAACAACTCCCCATTCTCCCCTCTCCCAAGAAGAATGGCTTCTTTTTTTTTTTAGACGGAGTCTCGCTCTGTCACCCAGGCTGGAGTGCAGTGGCACAATCTCGGCTCACCGCAAGCTCCGCCTCGCCCGTTCACACCATTCTCCTGCCTCAGCCTCCGAAGTAGCTGGGACTACAGGCACCCGCCACCTGGCCCGGCTAATTTTTTGAACTTTTTAGGAGAGACGGGGTTTCACCATGTTAGCCAGGATGGTCTCCATCTCCTGACCTTGTGATCTGCCCACCTTGGCCTCCCAAAGTGCTGGGATTACAGGCGTGAGCCACCGTGCCTGGCCAAAGAATGGCTTTTTAAAAAATCTTTTAGTTTCAGGGGTACAAGTGCAGGTTTGTTATATAGGTAAACTATGTATCACAGAGGTTTGCTGTACAGATTATTTTGTCACCCAGGTAATAAGCATGGTACCTGAGAGGTAGTTTTACAATCCCCACCCTCCTCCAACCCTCCACCTTCAAGCAGGCCCTGGTGACTGTTGTTCCCTTCTTTGTATCCACGTGTACTCAACGTTTAGCTCCACTTACACATGAGAACATGTAGTATTTGATTTTCTGTTTCTGCATTAGTTCACTTAGGATAATGATCTCTCGCTCCATGCATGTTGCTGCAAAGGGTATGATCTCATTATTTTTTATGGCTGCTTAGTATTCCACGGTGTATATGAATCACATTTTCTTTCTCCAGTCTACCATTGATGGGCATTTAGGTTGACTCCAAGTCTTTGCTATGGTGAAGAGTGCTGCATTGGACATATATATGCATGTGTCTTTATGGCAGAATGATTTATATTCCTTTGAGTATATACCCAAAAATGAGATGATTGAGGTTAAATAGCCATTTAACCATGGGGTTAAATGCTAAGTTATTTGAGAAATCGCCAAACTGCTTTCCACAATGGAAAACGAATTCACTATTCCCATCAGCAACATGTAAGCATTCCTTTCTCTCCACAACCTTACCAGCATTTGTTATTTTTTGACTTTTTAATAATAGCCATGAGGCCTGGCATGGTGGCACATGCCTGTAATCCCAGCACCTTGAGAGGCTGAGGCGGGCAGATCAGTTTAGCTCAGGAGTTTGAGACCAACCTAGCCAACATGGTGAAACCTTGTCTCTACTAAAACTACCAAAAAATTAGTCTGGCTTGTTGACACACACCTGTAATCCTAGCTACTCGGGAGACTGAGGCAGGAGAATCGCTTGAACTCGGGAGGTGGAGGTTGCAGTGAACCAAGATCGCACCACTGCACTCCAGCCTGGGTGACAGATGAGACTCCATCTCAAAAAAAAGGAAAATAATAATAATAGCCATGAAGAGTGACTTTTATAATGAAAGAAAATAACAGAGAAATGTTTTCCATACAAAAGGCCATACTAATAACAGTGTTATCTTTGGAAGTGAAATAATAATCATTTGCTGTTTCTGAAACGGGAAATTCCATGACACAGTATGAGATTGAGTGCTCATCTGTGTACCAGTGATGTACGCAATTTATCAATCATCCTGGTTGGGGTTCTTTCCCCCGCCTAGTTGTGGATCACTGCTACATCCATACAGTGAAATTTGGAGAACACCGCAAAAGGAAAGTGTCGGTATGCTCATCAACCCAAATGCTTCACTCACCCTTCCCAGATCCTTTTCCCTCTTTCCTCTTCCTAGTTCATGCCACCAATGAGTCCACTGAGATGAGGAAGTTTTTTTATTTACACAAATTCATATAAATTTGCTCTGAAAAGAGGACCTGCATGTAATACACACTACCCACGTTCAGGTACCACCTGAGAGGGGACGACAAGCCAGAGGCAGGGGTAGGCAAGTTGAGTGGGTGTGAGATGAGGAGGGTGTAAAGAAAAAGGGACTGGGGAGGCCCAGATGGCAAGAGTCCTGCCAAGGGCACCTGGGACACAGATCTGGGGAGCAGCAGTGCTCCTGGGCAGGAGGAGGTGGAAAAAGCCCCATCAGGAATGGTGAATAAATTGGATACATCAATCCAACAGAACCTACAAAATCTGCTTGTTAGTCTGATTTCACGGCATGGTCTTATTATCAAATTATGCCTGTCAATAAATGATTAAGTATTTTTATCACTTCTAACTCAAGAAAATAACAGACAGACTTTTGCCACACACACAAAAAAGGCCATTCTAAATTAACTAATAACAGTGCTATCTTCGGAAGTGAAATAAGAATCAGACTCTGTTTCTAAAACAGGAAATTCCATGACACAACATCAAATTGAGTGTTTGTCAATAGTATACCATCCAGGAAGCCCCAGAAAGTCTTCAGAGAAACAATTACTTCTTTTTTCTTGTTTGCTTGTTTTTGTTTTGGGGTTTGTTTGTTTGTTTGTTTGTTTGAGACAGAGCCTTGCTCTGTCACCTAGGCAAGTGCAATGGCGCGATCTTGGCTCACTGCAACCTCCACTTCCCCCAGGTTCAAGTGATTCCCTGCCTCAGCCTCGTGAGTAGCTAGGACTACAGGCACGAGCCACAGCATCTGACTAATTTTTTGTATTTTTAGTAGAGACGTGGTTTTGCCATGTTGGTGAGGCTGGTCTTGAACTCCTGAGCTTAAGTGATCCGCCCGCCTCGGCCTCCCAAGTTGCTGGGATTACAGGCATGAGCCACCACGCCTGGTCGAAATTACTTCTTAACTTACAAACTAAGAAACTGTCTTATGAATGTGATCACTGGGCTAAGGTGGCCTCATCACAGAGGGCCTTGTTTAGGATGTCATTATACCTGGGCCATCTACAGTAGTGAAACATCAAGATTAATTTGCCAAATTCGGTATTGGTTCAGCTCTATTATTCCTTTACACACAGTTGTGGTTCACTCCAAACCTGCCCCTTCTCTATATGTTAATGACTATTTCCCCACAGATGCATGAAGGGATTCCCTGGATACGAGAAAAATCACAGAGGGCTGGGTTCATGACTTAGGTGCTTAAGCACATAAGGGAGGTGACAGAAACTTAAGCAATGAATGGGGGCAGTATTCTGCAAACTTTTATTTTGAGTGTTTAGAACTTAGATTTATCACCAGGTTTCAAGGGCTTGTTTTTAATGAAGATAGATTCAACACATATGCATGGAGCATACCTATACGTCCCAAACCCTAAGCTGGGATCTATGGATATAAAGGCACATTAAACCTAAAATCTCACATTCTACAAACCTCAAGAAACTCACATTCCATAGATAGTTATTTCTTTCCTCAACATGGCCAGGAATATGGTAGTATTTAATCCATAAATTCTTTTTGACTTGACAAGTTTTGTTAATTTCAGATCAGCGAAAGCAATTCAATAAGTGTTAGTGTTATGAATGTTAGTGTTATTGAATGCTTTTCATCTCACTACATTTTCCTTCCTATTTCTATTGAATGACACAAACCTGAAACTTATTTTCTCAGAGACAATTAAATGGTGTATTCTATTAGTTTTCTGCATAGCTTTACTGGTCATCTACTAGAAGCCAGATACTATCTTTAGCTCCATTAATAATAATTCCAATAATGTCAAGGGCATGCATTTTGGAGGCAGGGAATCTGGACATGGTCCCAGTTCCATCAATTCATAGGTCTGTGAGTTTTCACTTCAGTTTCTTCATTGTAGGATGCATATCATAATAATACCTACCCTGCCTACCTCATCTCAGGTGAGTAACATAAGGGTTGTTTTCAAAATAAACTATTTATATTTGAAGATAACGTTGCTAACAGTATCTTTTAAAAACAAAAACAAAAATACCGGACTCATCACAGGCAGCATTCCAGATTCTTTCTCAACATCAAAGCAAGTAAGGGCTTCTCGGGAGCGGAGGCTTACAGGACTTGTTGCTACATGCTGCTCTACTTCTCTACGACATCCTGGTCCCTAAAAAGTCTTTGTTAGAATGAAACATAGATGCTGTGATGGCTGCCAGTGTTGTGTTATCAGAAGATGTGCTTCGAATATTCAACTGCTGAGGAAACTTAGCAGTTGAAAATCTCAGTGGCTGGACATCTTGAGAACTCTATAACTTGGATGAAAATGTGCATAGTTCAGACCAGACTTGATCGTCTTAGAAAGCACATCATCACCACTGGGGCCGCTTTGTGATTTTTGTGAACCCTAGGCTCTTTTGCCTTTATGGGTACTTCCTCCATTAAAGAAAAAATCGAAATCATATTTTATGATTACATTGGTATAAAAATGAATATAATCCATGCAGGATTCATTATTAGAAGTTGAGTATCCCTTATCCAAATGCTTGGGACCAGAAGGGTTTCAGATTTCAGGTAGTTTTGGATTTTTGAATATTTGCACTATGCACTTACCAGTTCAGCATCCCTTCGAGCATCATGTTGGCACTCAAAAAGTTTTAGATATTGGAACATTTCATACTTTGAATTTTTGGATTAAGAATATTCAACTTGTATATATTTACTATTATTACTATACTATCTTTTTCCTTATGACGTTTAAAGAAATTGAAACATTTTAATGGGCCCTAAAAGTCATGTGGGAGGACTCTAGCCCCTGCTCCTGCTGTGCCTAGCAGACAAGTCAGTCCTGCTCATCAGAGCAGACATCCATCATCTGACCACCCCTACCTCTCCAGCCATATCTCCCACCACCCCGCCCTCCTTCACTCCATTCCAGCCTGCTCAGCCCTGCTTCATGCCCTCTATCATGTCCAGCATATTCCTATCCTAGAGCCTGAGTCCTAGAGTTCTCTTGACCCAGGATGCTCTTCCTCAGATCTTTGCAAGTCGCTCTGGTCTCTGGAGAGGTCTCCACCTCTCCAGAGAGGCCTTCCTTGACAACCCTGACAATCCCAGCCACCCTCCATGCCATAATCCTGTTGTAGTTTCTTAGTGGAGCTTACAACAATCTGAAAAGGTCTCATTTCTTTGTTTATTGTTGGCCTCTCATGCCAAGATGATATAAGGGCTGTGAGGTATATGAGGGCGGGGACTTGGTCTGCCTTGTTCACCGTCACATCCCCAGTGCTTGGTCCATGGTAGGTTCTTAACAAACATTTATGGAATAAATGAATGAGTAGATAGGCTGCAAAGCTTTCTCAACTCATTCGAAGAATGTGGGAACAAAATAGTTCCTGCCATTTTGTTCTTTATTCTTTGTTCATTTATTCTTTATTAATAGCAGATCTCCACCAGACCAGGACAAGCATCCTTGGGGAGTTAGTGTCCAGAGCTGTAGGGAAGGGAGGGAAGAGGGCACTTTTGCACATACAACCAGACCAGACTCAAATGAGAGCACAGAAAATGCTCATAGCTGGTCCCTCTGGGTTTCTTGAAAAAAGTTCATTCAGTATCTACTAAATGCCTGCTTGTGTTAGCCACTATCTCAGAAGAAGAGGACTAGTTTCCACTCTCAAAGAATACAATGAAAAGGCAACCACATGGAAAGTGGAATTTGGAAAGCACCTTGAAAGGACACACACTTCACCTCCTATCTTCTGGCAGGACATGGGACGTTACTAAGAGACTTGGAGACAGTGGATTTAGGGACTGTAAGAGACGTTTACTTTTCCTCAGCATCCATTCCTTCTTTTTGGTAATAGCACATCCATTTTCATTTTCTTACGAGGAATTCTTCCTCCCCCATTATTTATAGGTTTGGGGGGATTCTTATTAACAGTCCTCAGCCTTCTTCCCTGAGAGAACGGGTGGTTGGTCATGTGACCCGAGCCCCTTGGACCTTCTCTAGAGGCCTGAATATTAGCAGAGTGATACAAAGGGATTGGGGGGGTGCGGAGCATGAAGTACTCGTACATTCACTCACAAAACCATGGATTCATTCCCACTTCCAAGAACCCCAGAAATGCCCTGGTACCCTTCTTTTCAGAGCATGATTCTCCAACGTTCCTCAATTTGGTGAACTTCCTGTTGACCTCTCTGTTTAAGGAAACCAGAGGCGCCAGGCGCGGTGGCTCAAACCTGTAATCCCAGCACTTTGGGAGGCTGAGACGGGCGGATCATGAGGTCAGGAGATCGAGACCATCCTGGCTAACACGGTGAAACCCCGTCTCTACTAAAAAATACAAAAAACTAGCCGGGCGTGGTGGCGGGCGCCTGTAGTCCCAGCTACTCCGGAGGCTGAGGCAGGAGAATGGCGTGAACCCGGGAAGCGGAGCTTGCAGTGAGCTGAGATCTGGCCACTGCGCTCCAGTCTGGGCGACAGAGCAAGACTCCGTCTCAAAAAAAAAAAGGAAACCAGAGGCATTTCTCCGAAGCCCCCAGAGGCATGTAGCAGGAGCTGTGCGCAACTGGAGCATTTGACTGTTTCTAGATGCAGACAATCCAAATAACTGACTGCTTTGTGCCTCAGGTTTTTGAGACTTCAAAGAGAGATCATTCCTATTCAGTCAGCACCCAAAGATCATTGGGAGGTTAAAATGAACTAGTAAATTAACAAGTGTATGTGTCAGTTAAGTTTCCCAGGAAGCAGATGCTGAAACAGTGTAAGCAACACAAGTGGTTTATTTGGAGGCAACACCTCTGAGAAATGAAAGGAAAGAGAGGCAGAGCCGTCTCTACAGAAAGATAGAAAAATTTGCTAGCCGTGTGGTGCCCAAGAGTTCAAGGCTGCAGTGAGCTATGATGGCACCACTCACTGCTTTCCAGCCTGGGTGACAGAGTAAGACCCTGTCTCAAAAAAAAAAAAAAGTATAATCTTGTCATAACTTGGTCACAAGGGGAATCTAGATATGCATAAAAACTGAGATATCTCTTGGGGAAAAATAATCCAGGCCCCAATCTCTTCCCTTTGAGGTTCAAAATCATGAGTACTCCTTTGATGGCCTGTTACAGTCTCAACTGGCCCCAAACGGGAGTTCACCACAAGGGAGAAGGCACCTAGACTGATCCCCCCAGACTCACCACTGGATCCATGGGTATTTGAGGAGACTGCTTTTGGAAGCTCGTCTTGATCCTCCAAATTTTAATTTCCAAGGCTCTGACTCAATAAACTGTATAAACACGAAATAACTGAGTTTAAAAAAATTTTTTTTAATTATTTTGCCGGGCGCGGTGGCTCATGCCTGTAATCCCAGCACTTTGGAAGGCCGAGGCGGGCAGATCACCTGAGGTTGGGAGTTCAAGACCAGCCTGACCAACATGGAGAAACCTAGTCTCTACTAAAAATACAAAATTAGCCAGATGTGGTGGCACATGCCTATAATCTCAGCTGCTTGGGAGGCTGAGGTAGGAGAATTGCTTGAATCCAGCAGGCGGAGGTTGCAATGAGCTGGAGATCATGCCACTGCACTCCAGCCTGGGCAACAAGAGTGAAACTCCGTCTCAAAATAAATAAATAAATAAACAAATAAAAATAAAAAATAAAGTAAAGTAAAATAAAATAAAAAATTATGTTAATCTTTCCCACACTGACTGCTTCCTAATTCTACTCACAGACAGACACATGCATAGACAGCTGATTGAAGTTGAAGGAAGGCAAAATAAATTGTACCAACAATGAAACATTTTAACCTAATGAAAAAAATAGTTTTTGAAAGATTAAAATTAGTCTAAACCATTTTTAAGACGAATTTGCCCATGTGGTGTTAATAAAGTTATTATATTTATTCCTAAAATAAGCAACTATTCAGGGCAGGAAGACAGAACACGAAGGATTTCTCCTGGCCATTCTGAACCAGGTTTCAAGAAAGAAAACCATGCTTCTTTTTGAAATACAATTTATAGAGTAACAAAATATGGGTGTGAGGAAAGGGAGAGATCCCTTTTCTTTCCCGAATTGTCCTAGTGTTGACATTAGGAAGATTAACATTTGATTCTAAGTGACCCTAGGATCCACTTATTTGTCATCTTGGAAACAATAGGTTAACAGTTTTCAAAATAACTGAACAATGTAAACAAACAGCTTCTTTGACTAATCTGGGATCTGCTGCTGCCTCCGTAGTAAAGTCACCTTCAGGACATTTTCAAAAAGAGTTTGGAGTTTTTTGTTTTTTGTTTTTTTTTTAATCTCTTTACAGTGTGAAAAGCCTTGCCTGAAAATTGACTAATGTGTAAAAGGAAGCCATCATTCACGCTAATGGGGTCCTTCAACAGGTCCTTCTCCCAGTGCTCCAAGCTGCCCTAGAGCTGAAATGTGAGGCTTCTTTAACCTGGGGCTGGCTGAAAGAATTTCACTACCCTTCCAAGGCATTCAATGTAGGCTTCTTTCTAGTACATTTTCTTCAGGTTTTTCATTCACACACTAATCACTAAAATAAAGCACTCCATTTCTAAGCACCTGAAAGGTGCTGACATATGCACACTACAGATGAATGGGTTGTTTAATCCTCCCTTCCACAGCTCCACCTGCACAAAAACCAAAAAACAGCCATGTGCAGTGCACTGGCACCATCCATCTTGTACTCAAAATGTCTCACTCAGTTTGTTTTCTCTTTCCTTCACCCATCTACCCCCACCACAGGCACATGTACAAAATTTGAATCACATCCAAACCTGAACCAATGAAACTAAGATGCTCAATATTTTTATTTACGATTATTTCTAAAGCCTGGAAAATTTTAAGTTTTCAGAAATTCGGAGAAGGAAAATTCTCCATAACCACAGACAGGTTTCATAATCACTCCAAGGAAATGACAAGTTCATCTTGGGAACAACTCCTTTTGCTTTCTGAAATTTGAGGTGAGAAATTTCATTTTTTTTTTTTTTTTACCGAACCACAAAAAAATGAATGATGTCATTCTTATACCATGGGAACTGGTACTATAAGTTCTATCAAGAGACGTAGGTTCTCATTTCCAACATAGATGACTAAATTATGTGTAGGGCTAGTGAGAAAAAGGAGAGGGAGGGTGAAAGCCACATTACTGTTATTGCTTGTTCAGAACCGTATGTATTCCCACATTTCTCCCTTACAGTGTTTTCTTGCTTAAAGAATTAAGAGAATATTTGGGACTTTTCTCTTTGTCTCATTTCCCTTCAGTTTCAAACTGCCAGCTAGTTTTCTAGACAGGTACTGAACAAGAGTTATCTGCGTACTGAAATGAAAGTTCCACCTCCTAAACCGCGTTTGTAACAGGGATTGCGTCCAAAGAGATATCACAGAAAGCTGTACCAACCGTATGGTAAAATACCTGCTTCAAAGTCTTTTGATTTACTAAGATGAGCCTTCTGAAAACTTAGAGACATTACAGTCCAGCCAGATACCTCCTCTCTCTATAAGGAAGCTAAGCACCAAAATGATGAGCTGATTTTTCCCAAGATCTCATGGCTAAGTGGAGACACAATTGAGCCAAGATCTTTTACATTTCTCTTTATTGTATAATTTTAAAGGGGGTCAAGAAGATATTTTTATTTACAAAATGGAATTTGAGCTAGATTTTGATGTTCAAAGAAATCCTTAAATACTGTTTTCTATTAAAAAATGTCTGTCACATTTTGTCTGAGGATTATCACTTCTGTAAGACTATCCAGATCTATCTTCACATTTACTGCTAGCAAATAAATAAAACATTCTAAAGATAATTGAGTAACTTTCAGGATAATACAGTTATTACAGATGGATACATATTACAGATATTGTCTAAGTCCTAAGGAAACATACCCAGGAAATTTGTAGGACTAGGATGCTAAGGGCAGGCACAGCAAAGTTGGGACCTATTAATGAAACCCAAGAGGAACGAAATAGATTGCATCCAGGCCTAAATTCAATGTTAGGGATGGGCGGAATCATCCAACCCAGAAAGGTAAGGTAGACAAAATGTGTTTAAACAAGAATGATTTTGACAGACTTAAAACTGACTGATTGTATATCTCTTACTATGGAAAAGATCACAAGAAATAACCTACATTATAAAGGAATTCCTAAAAGACAAAACCAAAAAAATAATAATCTGATCCTGAAAGCACTGAAAAAGGAAAAAGAAAGAAGGTACATAATTCCAGTACCCACAGCAAGCCCCACCAGCGTTAGAGAAGAAAAGCAGCCAAATTAAAAAGCAGATTCAAGAAGATCTTAATTAATAAAAAATGGTGGGCCAGATGCGGTGGCTCACACGTGTAATCCCAGCATTTTGGAAGATCGAGGTAGGAGGCTTTTCTTGAGGCCAGAAGTTCAAGACCAGTGTGGGCAACATAGTGAGACCTCATCTCTACAAAAATAAAAAGTAAAAAATAAAAAATCTAGCTGGTTGTGTTGGTGCATGCCTGTAGTCCCAGCTACTTGGGAGGCTGATGTGGAAGAGGCTCGAGCCTAGGAGGTTGAGGCTGTAGTGAGCCATGATCACGCCACTGCACTCCAGCGTGGGCAACAGAGCAAGACCCTGTCCCCCTGCAAAAAACAAAAAAATTAAAGAAAGAAAATAGTGGAATAAGGGTCTCCAAAAATTCTCTCCTCCACAAAAGCAATAAGAAAATTCTAAATTGTCAGTATCACTTTGTGGTTAAATTTATTTTGAAGTTTTATTAATGTTATTATAAATGGATTTGTTTTTTAATTTCATTTCTTTATTGACCACGGCTACTGCACAGAAACAGAATTAGTTTTTTTATGTTGAACTTGTATCTTACAACCTTGCTGAACTCATTTAGGAGCTCTAATAGTTAATAGATTTTCTTGTGGCTTTCTCTGCATCCTTAGGATGATGTCATCTACAAGTAGAGATTGATTTTACTTCTTTCTTTTAAACCTGAATTTCTTTTATTTCCTTTTCTTGTCTAATTGCCCTGAATACAACCTCCAGTACAAGGTTGCATCGCAGTGGCAAAAGAAGACATTCTCTTCTTGTTTCTGATCTTGATTTTTGTTTCTGATCTTAGGAGAAAAGATTTTGGTCTGTCACTATTATATCTGATGTTAGCTGTGGGTTTTTTGAAGACTGATAAAGTTCCCTTCCCCTTCCCTTCTACCGTAGTTTATCAAGTGTTTTTATTATAAAAGGCTGTTGGATTTTATCAAATGATTTTTCTGTATCCATTGAAATGATCATGTTGTTTTTGTCTTTTACTCCATTAATATGGTATATATTTTGATTGAACTAGTAACTACAAAACTTCCCACAAAGAAAAGCCTGGTACCATATGGCATCAGCAGTGAATTCTATCAAATGTTTAGAAAATAATTAGCACCATTGTGTCACAAACTCTTCCCAAAAATAGAAGAGGAGAGACAACTTCACAAATCATTCTATGAGGCTAGTATTACTTGATACCAAAACTAGAAAAAGACATCACAAGAAAAGGAAACTACAGACCAAATGCCTTATGATCATAGCTGGGAAAATCCTCCACAAAATACTAGCAACCAAATCCAGCAACATATAGACATGATTATGGCCCATGACCGAATAGGATTTACACAAGGAATGCGAAGCTGGTTCAACATATGAAAATCAATCAATTTACTTCTTGATAGAAGTATCATCTCAATCAAGTTTATTTCATGGGTCATAAAATAATAGTGGCATCAAAGAACAGGGATCTTGGCAAGACTGAAGAAAAGAAGAATTTCCACTGAGCCTCTCCCATGGCTTTTGGTAAGTCTGGGTCCTGAATTCTGGGAACATCATTTTGCTTGAAATAGCTGCCCTAGGGCTGAGGATTTCCTTGTTTTCTACATTTTGTGGGCCTTAGCTATTGCTGTGACAATCTTGTATATCCTATTAATTATTTGGATTTTTTATTTTTAAAAAGGTGACACATGAGAGCCTTAGTGGTGAATTAATACAGCCTCTGAGACCTTGAAGACTTTGGCTTCTGAAGGAAAGAAACCCTTAAGTTAAAACTGAGCAGAGAAAGAAATTGGAGAGGACGAATTTTGGATTCAATTCTTTTGCACTTCTTTCAACTCTAACTTATTAGAGAATTTCATCTTTGGTCTTGGATTTCTTCCTAAAAGATTGATAATAAAGGGGATTTTTATTCAAATTGGGGCATCTTTATTTACACTTTATTACTGGAGTATTCTTATGTGGATATTTAATCTTATTGTAGAGTCTCTAAATTGCATAGATGTACATGGACATAATTTGGATGGGAAATAGAGTATAAAGTAAATGTTCAACCTTAGGTTATTTTGATCATTGTCCACTTTAACCCACTTAAAAGGTGCCTAGGGGAAAAATTTATATTGCATACCAGCAGTCCCTGGTAGGTTTAGGGGAGCCACCCTGCTCCAAGTTCAGTCCCTGGATGTTTGAAGGCTTAATAATAAATCCAAAATGGCGAAGCCAGGAAATTGGGCAGATCTATGAGGATGCCACATATTTTCATGGGAACAAAACTCTAGAGAGTGACGTTCTTGGGCTTTCTCCCCAGGACTAGTGCATTTGAAGGGAGGAAATGAGCATACTCTTCTCACGCCCATCTCCTCTTTTTGTGAGCCATGCAGACTGTAGCAAGCATGAATTCACTGTTCCTTCAGACCGTGTGTTTTATAGGCATGGAAGTAGTTTCATAAGCAAACTGGAAAGATGGGAATCATGAACAGAAAGTGAGCATTCTGAATTAATAATTTTAATGAGCAATTTTGAGGCAGTTTAATTAGCAATTTCAAATTAGTAATTTTGGAATAACGTCAGTGTCGGGGGAAAGACAGTGTCCAGGGCATGTGGCAATGGGCTGTTGCAGTGGGAGAAATAAGGGACCCTGGAGGTGAGGAGGGCATACTCCAAGCCAGGGTATGAGATGTATCATCCACAAGAACTCTGGAGACTGAAAGTAGAAGGCAGAGTGTGGGGAAAGACTATGAACCTGCTATCCACATCCCTGATGAAGGAGGCGGAGCTGGGGGTCATGGATGACAGCAGCGAGGAGGACCAATGACATGTGCCACTGGAGCACCATGTACCCCTGTGGAGCAAGAGCTTGAAGATGAGGATGACACAGAGTGATCTGGAAGCAGCAATAGAAAACAAGGGAGATCCCTGTCTTTCACCTCCAAACTCTGAGGGACGAGCATGTGAGAAAATGAAAGCATCCAGGTAACAGCCAGACACAGGAGAAGGGCAGAAATGTGTCCAGACGAGATTGCAAACTTGGAGCGGGACTTGCAGGGTGGATGACAGCAGTCACTGGACTGTGTTTGAGGAATTAGAGCTCAAAGTTTGTTCATGCTGTAGATGGGAATTAGGAGCAACAGGGATGGGGGCTGGAGAGGTTGGTTCTTTGACTACAGATGGAGGAAAACATTCAGTATCTCCTGAACAGACAGAAAGAGAACCACCCATAGTTACCTTTCTAAAGGCCAATCTGATCAGGACTGCCATTCTCAAAACACTTCCATGATATACTATGGCTTTGAGGATAAAACCCAAACTCTTCAGTACAATTTTCTAGACCCTTCAAGATCTAGGCCCAGTTTGTCTTTCAACCACCCCACCCTATCTCTCCTCTCTCTGCCACACACTTGATAGCACACACCAACATACTAAACCAGTTCCTGGTCCTGGGATCTGCATACTCTCTCCTTCAGTGTCTGAGTCTTTGCACCCTCTAAATCCTCACACATAACCTTTCCATTCTGCCTCTGAAGCATAAGAGGGCATAGTCCCATCTCAGACAGCAGTTCCTTTGGGACACCTTTCCTAATGCATCCTCTGAGGTGGGTTAGTTGGGTCTCTTGAGCAGTCCCATCAAATGTTGTGTTCTACTGGCTTGTAATTGTGTGTTGATATATAGCATAGCTCTTGCAATACTGTTAGCTCCCTGAGGGGTACATACTACATGCCCTATCAGACTTGTATCCTTAAAGTACAGCACAGTGCCTGCCACATCATAAACACTCAATAGATAATTCTGATTAAGGCCAGGTGTGATGGCTCACACTTGTAATCCCAACACTGGGAGGTCAAGGCAGGTGGATCACCTGAGGTCAGGAGTTCAAGACCAGCCTGGCCAACATGGTGAAACCCCGTCTCTACTAAAAATACAAAA
>NW_012116821.1:10492827-10497612 GCF_000951035.1 Colobus angolensis palliatus | reverse complement strand
CCACCCACCTCGGCCTCCCAAAGTGCTAGAATTACAGGCGTGAGCCACTGCGCCTGGCCCTTAAATTTCTTTCTATTCTAAGATGATGTGGTTCAATGCATTTCTCTTTCAATGACCTGTCTGAAACAAAATGAGATTCAGATAACGACAGTGTGGGGCCTCATTATTAGCAAGTCATTAGGAATTCATATCTTTCAAAAATAAACCTATGGGTTGGTAGAAAAATCCTCAGTCTATGATGGAACTGCAAAGGATATCTGTTAAGACTGGGCCCAGTTTATTCCTATTGTGGAGTAGGTAATTCTAAACAAGGAATTCAATATCTGAACCTAGAAATAAGAATGATAGATTACCCATCCTCACCCTCTATTCAAGTCTTCCTGTCTAGCCAGTAAAATTAGTGAACCTGTGGATCTGTCCTTACCTCAGTTTATAAAGTCAGTGAAAATAGAAACTTTTTTTTTAAACAAAGTTTCACTCTGTCACCCAGGCTGGAGTGCAGTGGCATGACAAATCTCACTGCAGCCTCAATCTCCTGAGCTCAAGGGATCCTCCCACCTCAGCCTCCTAAGTAGCTAGGACTACAGACACATGCCACCATGTTAGGCTAATTTTTTTTTTTTTTTAATTTTTAGTAGAATTGAAGTCTCACTATGTTGTCCAGGCTGATTTTGAATTCAGCTCAAGCAATCCTCCTGCCTCGGCCTCCCAAAGTGCTGGGATTACGCCATGACCCACCATGCATGGCTGAGAATAGAAACCTTTTAAAAGGAAACAACTTTGGAAAATCAAAGGCTTGCCATTAGCTTTGTGATCATAAGAACCTGATAGTGTTGTTTGAATTACACTTTGTACCCTAAAATCACCCATTAAAAACAAAAGTATTGGCAATAGAGTTGTTGCTACCAATACTTACTCCTCTTTTTCAAGTTTGCTGATGCTATTATCATTATTACTACAAAATCTGCAGTTCTTACAAAGCTATTGCACACCTTAAGAAAATAAATCATCCCTAAAAGGGAAGTGGAGGAAACTTCTTTCTCTCAGGATCTCCTTTGCAAATTCTGCAGTGTCTTATCTCAAAGAGGGTGGAATTTATCTATAAGTTCCAGTTTCCTATTGGTCAAGAGTTGGCCCCATTAGCAAGAACTCCCTGGCATTTCTGGGTTGTGCGAGCATGAGTGGTAAATGGGTTTCTGCTGGGACCCCCATGATATAGCAACAAAAAAGGCCTAGGTCAGATATTCACTTGACTCCAGGACTTCGAGACCAGCCTGGGCAACATAGCAAGACCCTGTCTCTTTAAAAAACAAAAACAAGAAGAAGAAGTAGAAATCCTAGGTCGGGAATGTGAATGTAGCCTGTGAATGTAGGAAACACAGGCTGCAATGGAGCTGCTATCAGATTACACTTCTGTGAAGCTGAGTGAAGCCTATGGGACTGATCCCTGTAGCAATGGCTGGAGTCATAGAAAGAGGATTTGAAGTGGTGCCCAATAGGTATCCACTATAAACTTACTCTTTCCTCTGCCTAGAGCACTCTTCCTCCAGAAATCCAAATGGCACTTTCTCATGGCTCAGATGTCATCTTAGAGAGGACTTCCTCAAGCGTCTGATTTAAGATAGCAACCCCCCATCTCCCACCACAGAGCTCCATTTCCCCATGCCTGTTTTTCTGCTGTACATTTGCTGTGCTTTGTACCGTCTGAAATATTTACGGATTTAATTGCTTATTTGTTTATAATCTGTATCTCTGCAGCTAGAATGTAAATTCCATGAGGACAGGCACTTTGTTTTGTTTCCTGCTGTATCCTCAGGACAAGGTGTACGCGGAGAGACATATATCGAGATCTTTCACATTTAAAACTAAAATTACGACTCCTATATAGTTTTACTGGATATTTTCCTATAGAAGGAAACATACAAAAATTAAAAATTCCCCAAAGATTGTGAACTATTTTGAAGTTTGTGGAGAAAGTAAACAAAAAACATGAGCATATGGTCAGCTGATAAAGCTTAACTGAATCTTATTTAATATCAGCTTTAACTCTATAAAGCTTAATTAGCCAGAAAGCAGGAAAATAAAACTTTCATTATTAATGATTTCCTAAACAGAATCAAGAATTCTATCAGTAGGAAAAACAGAAAAAGAAAAGAAAAATATCTCTTTCCCCAAACCACCTAGGTCCCTTGTAGTTTTAGAGCTATGTAAAACCATTGGGATGGTGCATTTAACTGACATTCAAATCATTTCTCTTTAAGAAATAAGGACTAAGGCCAGGTGCAGTGGTTTATGCCTGTAATCCCAACACTAATGGAGGCTGAGGTGGGAGGATAGCTTGGGACCAGGAGACCAGACTGGTCAACATAGCGAGACCTTGTCTCTACAAAAATAAAAAAAAATAAGGACTTATATAATTGGTGGTCTACAGACAGGTAAGATGTGATGGATTCAGGAACAAGATAAATGGCACGACAATTTAATGTACTGATTAATAATGAACTCAGCCTGCGTACTCACCCCTACTGCTGTGACTAAACCATCTCTTCAGAAGCCATAAGTGGCACTCTGGTGCAACATTATCTTTAGAGGCTTGCAAGGAATACTGAGAACATCTCTTAACATTTACAGATCTCATTTAAGCCAAACTTGCTGAGTGACCATCTTATTTTAAAGTCCCATGGAGAAAAAAAAATGAAATCCAAATGTCCCCTTAGGGGTCTGTATCTTCACTGAGACATAATTCTGTTCTGCAGCTAACTTTGAATAGAATGGGAGGCAGATTTGTCCCAAGCAGTTCCCACCTTGAAAGGGCCCAAGACATTTTCCTTTCACACCATTACGTGCAGACTTAATAAAGCCATCAAACTCTCTGTGTAACAGTCTATATTTTTGATACATATTATTATAGCACCCTGTAGTTCCTTTTTTAAAATGCTACCTGAGGCTGGGCACAGTGGCTCATGTCTGTAATCCTAGCACTTTGGGAGGCTGAGGTGGGCGGATCACTTGAGGTCAGGAGTTCGAAACCAGCCTGGTCAACATGGTGAATCCCCATCTCTACTAAAAATATCAAAAAATTAGCAGGGCATGGTGGCACGTACCTGTAATCCTAGCTACTTGGGAGGCTGAGGTGGGAGAATCGTTTGAACCCGGGAGGCAGAGATTGCAGTGAGCTGAGATTGTGCCACCGCACTCCAGCCTGGGCAACAAAGCGAGACTCCATCACAAAAATAAATAAAATAAAATGCTGCATGATAGTAACTTTTTTCATCCTTTCTGGCAAATTTAATTTTCTCTTAACTGTATCTCTGCGTCAAAGCTTCCTAGATCCTTTGGTCCAAGGATTCAAGAGTCTAATCAACATGGATTTCCACAGCAGGTTAGCCTGATTTCTGTGTCCTGTGTTTCTCAATCCAGTATGGTCTAGCCGCTTGCCACTACTCAAAGTGTGAGTTAGCACCAGCAGCACCAGCATCATCTGAGAGTTTGTCAGAAATGCAGATTCTCAGGCCAACTCAACTACTGAATCGGAATTTGTGCTTTAACAAGATCCTAGGCGACTCCTTGCATATTAAAGTCTGAGAAGCACTGTTTCAGAGAAGCAAAAAACGAGAGTGCTACCCTCATTCCCAATATACTCTGAGGTCCTAGTGTTTTGATCTCTTATACTGTTGATTTTTTTTTCTTACAACCACATTTCTGGCATAAATTAGTAATTTATCTCTAAAAAATAGTAAAAATACATTGTTTTTAGCGTTAAAGGATGATAGTATTTATTTCAATCCTTTAAAAAAGTCTTTTCTTTAAGTGGCATTTAATATTTACCACACAAATGAAGCTCACTGTATGTTATGTGTATTGTTACTTGTTTATGTCTGTCTCCATAGTGCCCCAAAGGGCAAGCACTGTGTTTTATCTCACTTTGCAGCTCTAACTGCCTATATTCAGATTTTTATAAGCAGTTGTTAATGATTGCAAAAAGAAGATGGTCCATTGTGTCGTTTGCCCTGAACAATTAACCCAGAGATGCAAAAAGCCAGAGTCAAACTGTGCTTCTCAATTTCATTACGGAAAGACAATACCAAAATTCTTGCTAAAATCAATGTAGATAAAATCTGTCATTTCCTTTTTCCTACCAATCCCTTTACCCTATCACAGTAAGAGATAAGATAGTCTGACCGAATTTAAGACCAGGCTGTCACTACCCAGGACTTCTTCAAACTGTTAGCAGATTAAATCCATGGCTACTTTGTTCCCTACTGGCGCCCTTTTAAAAGTCATTCATTTTCTAAATTTTAGAGACCTTTTCTATTATATGCATGTTCTTAAGGATAAACAGTGATATTGCTATCTCAGTCAGTACACTACAGAGTGCTGGTGTTTTATACAGCGTAGCCAAGATCAATTTATTTAATCATTCGAAAGGCAGTGACCATCTTCATTTTGGTTCCTCTTTCTACTGAATTTCCTGTTAGGAGTGGAAGAATTCTTTTCTAAGGAATATATCTACATGCCATGACATTGCCTTTTTCATGTCATTCCTTTGCAGCTTTCTATCTTTTAAAAAAAGGGATCAACATTTTCCATTACCTTCTCTGATTGCTGTGTATGGTGGTAATATATGGCCTTTTCAAAGAGCTTTTTGGACCTCACTCCTGTAAGCCTTCAACACTTACTTGAATTTCTTGATAATCTACCAAACTACCTACTTTCTCTGGCCAATCGTTTTGTAAAAAACATATTCAATATTTTAAGTACATAGATTTACTTTTCTCTTTTTTT
>NW_012116821.1:10487459-10491557 GCF_000951035.1 Colobus angolensis palliatus | reverse complement strand
GCAAATGAAAATGAACAGAGTCCCCTCTATCTTGTGCTGTGATGAGGGAGGGCAAAATTCAAAATATAAGGAGAACTTCTTCACACCTCAGTCTGCAAGTAGTAGGAGGAAGGGAGAAAGACGAACACAGGGTCTAATCATGAATACTCCATTCATGTATTAACTGCTTCATTTAACCTCAGTGCTCACTCATGCATTCCATAGTCTGTTAAAGAACATGAAATTCCCTCTCATTTTACTGAGTAGTTAGGATACAGAGGTTAACATAATACAAACCCTCACCCTTAAAGAACTCATAGGCCAATGGATGAGACAGATGCGTCTACCAAAATTTTTACCTCACTGTGCTCGTACACCATCTGCCATGGAAGCCCTAAGCGATACCTAATTAAACCTGGGAGTGAGAGGCTAGTCATTATGCTGGATTAAAGGAAATGGACTGTTCAGGGAGGATTCTAAAAGGAATGTTTTTTCCAGTTATGAAGATATTTTCCTTTAATTTGTTCAAGCATTTCACATTCATGAAGCCATTTATTTCAGGGCAAATCTAAGTGACTCTTGGAGTTGATCTTGAAGAAAGAGCTTTAGACAGATACAGCAGAGAAGGGACCATCCAAAAAAGGGAACAGGGTGCCCAAGGGCACAGAGGATGAGAGAGCGCCCCAGGGGAACTCAAATTAACCCGGAATGGCAGGGCAAAGCTGTATGTGAAGGAGTGCTGGGCGATGACCTTAGAGGAGCAGACGCGGGCCAGACAATGAAGGTCTTTATCCTAGTGAAAGTCAGGCTAAGCGCTACTGGAGGATCACAAGTGACAGAGGGACATTATCAGATATGCTTCTCAGGAAAACCATTCTCTCAGTAGAAGAAATGATACATTGGGAAGAGGAAGAGTTAAGAATTTGGAAGAAGAAGAGTTAAGAAAGAAATGGACAAGACTTTGAAGCTATTGCAGAAATCCAATCCAACAAATGGTAAGGAACTGAACAAAGACAGAACAAAAACAGGGACTACGAGGATGGTTAAAATAATTTTTTTTTTTTGAGATGGAATATTGCTCTGTCGCCCAGGCTAGAATGCAGTGGTGCAATCTCGGCTCACTGCAACCTCCGCCTCCCGGGTTCAAACAATTCTTCTGCCTCAGCCTCCCAAGTAGCTGGGATTACAGGTGCATACCAACACGCCTGGCTAATTTTTTGTATTTTTAGTAGAGACAAGGTTTCACCATGTTAGCCAGGATGGTCTCAATCTCCTGACCTCATGATCTGCCCGCCTCAGCCTCCCAAAGTGCTGGGATTACAGGCGTGAGCCACTGCGCCCAGCCTAAAAGAAATCATTGTTTGGGTCGAGCACATTGGCTCACACCTGTAATCCCAGTACTTTGGGAAGCCGAGGCGGGCAGATCACCTGAGGTCAGGAGTTTGAGACCAGCCTGGCCAACATGGGGAAACTAAAAATATAAAAAAATATAAAACAAAAAAATTAGCAGGGCATGGTGGTAGGCGCCTGTAATCCCAGCTACTCGGGAGGCTGAGGCAGGAGAATCAGTTGAACCCAGGAGGTGGAAGTTGCAGTGAGCCAAGATCGTGCCACTGCACTTCAGCCTGGGCAACAGAGGAAGAGTCCGTTTCAAAATAAAAGAAGAAGAACTTATTGTTTGATGGCAGAAAGTGCATGGAAGGCGAGCACGAGGTAACCTAAACTGATGCCCTAGGACTGGACTGGACAATGGGGGAGATGACTGTTCAACCAAGGGGGACAGGGCACTCCTGGAGAGGAGACGCATGGCACAGGAACAGGAGACAACGCCCAGGCCAGCAGCCACAAGGAAAGCACCACCATGTCCCGAACCCAAATAGTCTAGCCCATTGTCACCATGACAATCATAACCCATCTGAACTGATGATCTCAGAAAATATGTTATCTGTAGCTGTGAACAAATTGTCAATGGATTCCTATTCCTAGCCCCTCCCAATCCTCAAAGTAACAGAAAACTTCATGTGGATATAAATGTATTGATTTATTTTATACATAGATAAAACATAATGTAATGCAAGGGAAATGGAAGAATAAGTTGAATGTCGTTTTACATTTGGATGCATAAATGAGTTCAAAATTAAAGAGAAATAATTGGAAATGATTTTCCTTTTTTAGTGTGGCTAGTTGGTCTATATCACACTATGTAAATGCAACAGTTAATTTACTTTATTTGTATTTGTTTGTGTATGTTGTACAGGATATAGGAAATATATAAATACATATGTATTTTTAGGTGCCTTCTGATTGAATCCTTAAAGACACAGATGTTACCTATAAAAAATTTACTTGAAGCTCTCATTGAGATTCTATATGAAAGAGAAATGACCTTCTATAAACAAACAAGAAACTAAACCCCTAAGTGGCAGATTTTTTGGCCTACGACAGGTGCCTGAGCCTGCTTGTTTTCCCTCTAGTCTCCCTTATCGCTGGCTGAGAGTCAGCAGTGGCTGCACCAGTATCTCTCTCCAATATATCTGGTTTATATAACCGTAACTGAGGTTAATTTTTCTCTCACTGCCTCCCGGAGAAAAGTGTATTGGATGTGTAGGAGTTAGGTGGTAAGGGATGCCTACTACTGATGGAAAAAAAAAATACATGGAGAGCTTATGGGCAAAGTTCCCACTAAGATGCATTTTCTGCTTGCAAGAAGATTAAAACAAGTATTATTAGCATACTAAAGGTGAAAAGCATATGTAGCAGAACTATAGCAGCACCAGAAGCTTCAGGGCATGTTCACAGTTGGATGGATTTTTGAGCTAGCTCTTATAACTGAGTAACAGGCAGAAACAGGAAGGAGAAAGAGTACTCACTCCAAGCGAAGAAACAGCATGAGCAAGAAATGGAGTCTAGAAAGAAAATGGTAAACGCATGGCACAATGCAAATTATCTCCTCTTTGATGACCTCCCGCAGGCCTCTGACACCATCCCGGAGCCCCCATAGCACCTACCATATGTATTAAGGTTATTTCTTTACGGATGTCTCTTCCCAGCTACAATGCTAACTCCTAAAGATCTGGAACTGTCATTGTTTTCATCTTTTCATTTGTAGCACATAAAACCACATCAGGTATGTAATTGATATTTGACAACATCTCACTGAGTGAATGGGATCTGCCTGTGTCCATCAATGAACATGATCCCAGTTAGCTGGTACCAGGGCGAGTGGGAGTGATGAGATGGAAAATGAAATAAGAAATGGAGCTTGGAGCCAGATCATGAAAAACTCAAACCTCATAATTCAGGAGGTTAGATTTTATACAGAGTGAACCATTTACATCATGAAAGATTCGTGGTGGATAACCAGAAAATAATCTATTATGATGGGCAAGAGGCCATGAAGATAAGAGGATATGAGAGACTGCATGGTAGACCACGTGAGTTACAGAGGACTGGGCCACTGCTTATAATTCAGTGCTTACCAGGTGCCAGGCATCATGCTGAACACTTTATACATGCTATTTTATTAAATCTTCACAATTCTTTAAATTAGGTACTTTTATACCCATCCTAAAGATGATGAACCTGAGGGCCCCTATAAATGAGGACACCTGTAGATACTTAAGTCTAAGTTTCCTTCCCATCTGACCCTGACAACAAAGAATTCTTTTGAGCAAACATGTATGCAGAACGTAGATAGAAGAAAATTCCAGCAATGACCAAGAATAAGCACACTCCTTCTCAGGACTGGGGACTATTCTGCCCAGGGTAGAACCTCTCAAGGGAAGCCACGGCTGGTGTCCACTGACACATATCTAAAATTATGTCTTTGCAATGACTTAACCTTATGATTAAAAAAAAAAAAAATTAGATGCGGCTGGGTGTGGTGGCTCATGCTTGTAATCCCAGCACTTTGGGAGGCCAAGGTGGGTGGATCATGAGGTAAGGAGTTCAAGACTAGCCTCGCCAACATGGTGAAACTCTGTCTGTACTAAAAATACAAAAAGATTAGCCAGGCATGGTGGCAGACACCTGTAGTCCCAGCTACTAGGGAGGCTGAGGCAGGAGAATGGCACGAACCTGGGAGGTGGAACTTGCAGTGAACTGAGATTCCACCACTGC
>NW_012116821.1:10467901-10485444 GCF_000951035.1 Colobus angolensis palliatus | reverse complement strand
TCCCGATTCTTTCATTCTTTGTACTGTGCAAATATTTTTACTTAGCATGTGTTAAACACGAAGGCATGAATTTGCCATGTGAAGAGTTCACAACACGGCTGTGCCATGGGTAAAGTGATGATAAAAGACACATTGCAGAATGCAGGGAGTTATAAACTTGTGACAGGGAGAGGTACGTATGCAAAGAACTGTAATTCAAGTAATAAATGTCACAAGAGAGATAGAAACATGCCACTAACAGTTCAGAAAAAGGAGACGTCATTTCTGGCTGAGGTGATCTGAACAAGTTCCATATGTAAGAAAATGAGCAGATTTCTTGAACCTCAAAATGCCCCCTGATGGCTAACTGTAGCCTCTAACTCCTGGGCTCAAGTGATCCTCCCACCTCAACCTCCTGAGTGGCTGGGACCACAGATGCGGGCAACCACACGTTGTTAATAAAAATAAAAAATTTTTAAAAAACACATTTTGTAGAGTTGGTGTCTCCCTATGTTGTCCAGGCTGGTCTCAAACTCCTGGGCTTAAGCAATCCTCCCACCTCAGCCTCCCAAAGTGTTGGTATTACAGGCATGAGCCATTGCACTTGGCTCACTTGGCTTTTAGAAAGAGATTTTACCTGATGGCAGTATCTTTGCTTTCTACTGTGTGATTGCTGGTTGGCTGAGGAAAGAAATCCTGACCTATCAGGATGTCCCTAAGATAAATATAATAGCACACAAAAAATTCCCACCAATGGGATTTCTAGGCAAGTTTTCAAATCAAGAACAATCAACAGAAGCAAAGTGGGTGGCTGATACCGCAGTGTATTGTGGGACAATTCACCCTCTCATTCCTTACGCTTTGCCTCATTTATACAAAGGAACTGTTTTCATTCCACCCAGTTTCGCACCTGAAAAAATAAATAATATAACAAATAAAAAACTCAACACTATTGGCTGTAATACGTAAAGTCTTAATATTAGTGATGATGACATGATGTTTAGTTTTCACTCCTGGCACTTTTGTATATGCCAGGAGCCCTTCTGGTGGGTTGGGGGTACAGAATATTCTAAGCCCTACCTCCAAAATCTTGCCTGCCTCTGTGCCCTTCTGAAATTCTTTACCCTTCTGAAAAGAGTAGGGTGTAACAGGGTTCTCATGATGAGGATGTTATGCAAGGGCATCACATGAGGAGGTTTTATTTGAGACAGGATCTCTGTTGCCCAGGCTGGAGGGCTGCAGTGCGATCATGGCTTACTGTAGCCTTCACTCCCAGGATCAGGCAATCCACCCGCCTCAGCTTCCTGAGTAGCTGGAACTACAGGCATGTGTCACCACACCTCTGGCTAACTTTGTTATTTTATTTTTTTCTAGAGATGGGGGGGGTGGTCTCACTATGTTGCCCAGGCTGGCCTTGAACTCCTGGACTCAAGCAATCCTCCCACCTTGGCCTCCCAAAGTGCTGGGATTACAGGCGTGAGCCACCTCACCTGGCCAGGATGTTTCCTATTGTTCACAATTACAGTGCTGCAAAGATCCTCCTCCTCTACCTTTTTGTGCACCTGTGCAACAGTGTGGTGGATTTGTACCTTGTTAACTTAGCTAAACTGGAACTATGTTTCTCAGAATTCCCTCCTGGTGTTTATCTGAATTAGCATGTGCCTCAAGGGTTATTTTGCCCAAGGTTTGGGAGGGAGCTTGAATCAGCAGCCAGGCCTGCAGCTCTGCCAGCCCCTGCAGATCTCCTTCAGCCTCTCTGCCTTCTGGGCCAGGTGCAAATGCAGCTCTCTAACAAACGGCATCAGCTTTTTCTGCAGGTTACTCCCATCATCAAAACCAAAAGCTTGGAGGTAGTGAGAGACCCATGCAGGCTCTGGGCCATCCTTGTGGGTTCCAGCTTGTCCCTACTCTTGCCCACTTCACATTCATCATTCTTTCCTGACCATTTGAGCGCTTGACCTTCTGACTTTAAGCTCCAGCACCAGCCACAGAAGCCAACAGGCCTTATGTGAACTGTTTAAACCAAATCCCTGTAATCAAGCCCTTATTCTATACTGTATCTTGTGGTTCAGCTTCTGTTGATCCAACCCTGACCTGTTACACCAGAAAGTGTCTTAAGAGTCAGAGAAATTGACCCTAAACTGCTTCCTACTCCAACCACCTCACTCCCTCCTGCTTCCTTTGGAGGTTTGGATGGACAGTAACTGCTTTATGCCAAGGAAAGAAAAGTTGTCCATGCCAGAATAAGATTGCCTCCCACCTCCTCTGCTGACCTTCCTTCTTCCCTTTTAAGGACACTGTCTCCTCCATGATCAGAAATTAACTGATTAAGACACCATAAAATCCCTCCTTGCCAAGGACCCACAAAGATGGTAACTGCCTAATTTTTGAAATTAAGGAAATTCACTTTCTTGACGTCAAATACAAAGCATTATTTGAAAACAATAAGTCAATCTAGTACTCCACCAGGGGATTCCCCTTTATTGGGATTTCATCAACATTGGAACATGTTTGAGAAGGCTTGAGAAAAAGAAAGTTCTTTTAGTTTTTAAAACTGAAAAGTACCTGACATAGGCAATAAGCCATGAATAAAAATCCAACTCAGGCCGGGCACGGTGGCTCACGCCTGTAATCCCAGCACTTTGGGAGGCCGAGGTGGACGGATCATGAGGTCTGGAGATCGAGACCATCCTGGCTAACATGGTGAAACCCTGTCTCTACTAAAAATACAAAAAAATCAGCCGGGTGTGGTGGCAGGTGCCTGTAGTCTCAGCTACTCAGGAGGCTGAGGCAGGAGAATGACATGAACTCGGGTGGTGGAGCTTGCAGTGAGCCGAGATCGCACCACTGTACTTCAGCTTGGGTGACAGAGCGAGACTCTGTCTCAGAAAAAAAAAAAAAAAATCCACTTATTTGCTTGTCCCAAGGAGAAATGGACCTAGCTGACTCTGTAACATTCTAAGAGGCTTTCATATGGCAAGGCTAAATTGAACATCCCTGTCAAGAGGATGCCAACAACTAGGGTCATCGACATCAACACAGACAGCAGTAAAGAGACTATGTGATTTTGGTAACTCAGCCTCATATATAAGCAAATTGCTACTTCTTCAATGTTGCAAGATGCTGAAAGTTTGGTACTTGAAGAAAACCAAAGCACAACAAGATAGGCTGAATGACACCAACTCTATCACCTTTTTCAGTAAGATTATGTCATCCTGTGAAAACGAACACTCTTCCCTCAACTTTAGGACTGACGAGGAAAAACAATTCATCCTTCATTCTCTTCCTCTTAAAAGAGAGAGAGAGGCTGGATGCAGTGCCTCAGTCCTGTAATCCCAGCACTTTTGGAGGCTGAGGCAGGAGGATCGTTTTAGCCCAGGAGTTCGAGATGAGACCAGCCTGGGCAACATGACAAAACCCCATCTCTACAAAAAATAAAATAAATCAGCCGGGTGTGGTGGTGTGTGCTTGTAGTCCCAGCTATTTGGTGGGGGCTGAGGCAAGAGGGTCCCTTGAGCCTGGGTCAAGGTTGCAGGGAGCCAAGATCACACCACTTCACTCCAGTCTGGGTAACAGAGAGGGACTCTATCTAAAAAGAGAGAGACAGAAAATGTCTGAATAAATTGAGTACTTTTCTCCCATGCAACTTTTATCAAATTAGGGTTATGAAACAGACTTGTGAAATCGTTTTTTAAAGTATAAGTCAACAACAATTTATTTTATGTTTTAAAATAACTTAAAAAGCATAATTGGAATGCTCATAGCACAAAGAAATGATAAATGCTGGAAGTGATGGACACCCCATTTTCCCTGATGTGTTATTATTTTATGCCTGTATCAAAATATCTCATGTACCCCATAAATAATATGTATACTTACAATGTACCCATAATTAAAAATTATAAAAATAAAAAGTATAAGGTAGAAAAAGATGTTTTTGGCAAACTAAGTAGTAGAATGGAGGCAGTGAGAGTGATTATTGTACGTAATCCTCCGCATGGTCCTACATGTGTCATAGTAAAGAATACATCTTTATGTGTCTATAGGAATCTACTTGTAGAGTGAGGGGTAAGTTAAGTATGGTAGTTTCTAAGTCCATCTCCTGTTAAGTACTCAAATACAAGTAAGAAAGAAGCTCCAGACAGCTACAAGGAAGTCTTTGTTTTCAACAGAATGTCTTTGGAAGTGAGCAACTGAAGACACAACTAAAGATGGTCTATGCTCTAAGGGAATTTATTTTCTTACACAACAAAAGTCCAGGGGAAGATCAGTTCCAGAGCTGATTAATTCAGTGGCTCAGCAACACAGTCATGGACCCAGGGTCTTTCCGTCTTCCCACTTCATCATCAGGGTGTCAGCTAGATCATAATCACAAGACGGTGACAGCATCACATCCTCAAACCCAGTGTCCAGGGGTTTATCTGTCTTTTTAAAAACTAAGATGCTTCATCTCATCTCCTTTTCCAGAACTTGATTGTGACCCATCCTGAAGCCATTCACAAGTAAGAAGAATGAGACCTTCATGAGCCGCTTAGTCCAGGCAAGGTTTAACTAAGTCCCATGCTTGGGCACAGGAGCAAAGTCAAAACTCTGGGTGAGCCACTGACTGTGCAGGGTAGGCTGCTGTCAAGTCAATGTGTGATTCAGCCTAAGAATAAAATACTTGCTATGAGCTCCAAAATGGGCTATTTCCATAATCTTTTTTCTAGTTTAATACTTTGTCCCTTAGAAAACCTCATGAATAAAATGTTAGCAGGCACTAACCCTAAATGAAACAGATTTATACTGATAATTAGAGCTTGTTCTAAAATTGCAGCACAAATTTTTTTCTTTTTTTTTAGATAACATTCCACGGGGCCGGGCACAGTAGCTCACACCTGTAATCCCAGCACTTTGGGAGGCCGAGGCGGGTGGATCACGAGGTCAGGAGTTCAAGACCAGCCTGACCAACATGGTGAAACCCCGTCTCTACTACAAATACAAAAAATAGCAAAGTGTGGTGTGGGGTGCCTGTAATCCCAGCTACTCAGGAGACTGAGGCAAGAGAATCACTTAAACCCAGGAGGCAGAGGTTGCAGTGAGCCAAGATCACTGCACTCCAGCCTGGGCGACAGAGCGAGACTCCATCTCAAAAAAACCAGACAAAACATTCCCCCAAAATATCAGCAAATAGTCAAAGACTACCCATCTTCTTGTAGTCTTGAGAAAGACTTGTTGAGAAAATACTCTGTTTTATATGAATGAGTTCCAAAATACTGGGTTTTGTAAACAGGCATCTTGTTTTGTCTACCCAGCAGTCTCTTACTGTTGGAAAACATAAACCTTCACCACCCAGTATTCCTATGTGGTTCTAGTAGACCTGCCAACCACAGTGTGCACTGCAGAGGTGGACATGTGGCCCAGGGGTTGAGAATTAGGACACACCTGTCCCCTGATCACAATATTACACCAACAATTAGACACTTAAGCTTGACCCAGGTAGGGACGAAAAAAGTCCTCCCCTGAGATTTACTAGATGAAAATCAAGAGAATAAATGTCACCCTTTTTTTCATTGGATCTTGCCATGTTTGGATCCAGGGGAGCCACAGGAGAAAATGTAGTCAATGCAATGACACACACAGAAAATCAGAGACTAATGACAGAGAGAGAAAGAGAGAGAGAGAGAGAGAGAGAGAATATAAAGAGGTAGGCTTAGCTGGCCTAAAGCTGTCAACTTTCCCAGTGGTGACAGATTGCATAATTGACCCCAAATGTCAACCCTCCCTGCATCTAAAATTTTGCTTTTCCCCTACTTCCATGGAGTAAGTATATTTCCCCACTCCCTGACTTGGAGCTTGACTAGGTAACAGACTGGCCAGTGGGAGGTTAGCAAACATGATACAAACAATGACTTTAATAAGCCTTCACCATGACCAGGAGAACATGCCTCAGCTCAACTACTGGTGCAAAGACAAGAGACACATGAAGCAGACCTACAGCTCTGTACCACAGTCTTCCAAGAGTAAATCTGCTGATGCATTAGCAAGCTCAGCTGAGATCAGCAGAATTGGTCTAGCCACCCACGGATGTGTGAGCTAAATAAATGCCTGCTGTCACATGTCACTGGGATATGCATGGTTGTTTATTATGCAGAAATGACTGGCCAATACATAGGTTATGGAGCCAATAGATTACATGCACATCCCTTTTCTTAATCCTTTTGTTTGTTTGTTTTTAAATACCAAAATGGAGGCTTCAAACACAAGGGACTTCTTGCCTGTTTGGTTTTCTATGGTATCCCTAAAGTCAGTAAAATTAGCTGGGACATCGTAGGCACTCAATATTTGATGAATAAAACAAGTTAGTTGAGTATCTGTCACTTCAAGCAAGAGCTCTAATATAAGCCACAAATTGAATGTTTGTTTTCCTTTGATCTGATTTCCATCACAAGCATCAACATCAATAGAATTTATCCTAGTGGTTTTCTCCCATGTTTGGAAGATTTTTAGTGTTAACAAATTATTAATGTATCAAAGATCAATACAAAAGTACAGATTGTACTTAATAAAGTCAATCCTCAATTATTTCTTAGCAGAGAAAATGAAAGTCATAAAGCCCTAAACTCACCCAGCCAAGGACACACTTGTGTCACTGGTTTGTTGTCACTCCTTTGTTAATCACACCACTTCTGCTGATAAACTAGACCAGGGTGGCTTTCTATTTGTTTTTTAATTTTTATTTCACACTTGGAGAAAAATTGTGAGAATAGTATGAAGAATTACTGTATACCTTTTATTCAGATTCACCAATTGTTAATATTTTGTTCTTTTTGCTTTATCATCTGCTCACTCTATATACTTTTACTCTTAGTCATTTGAGTGTAATTGCAGGCATAATGCTGCTTTATCAATAAATACTTCAGTGTATACGTCCTGGGAAGAAGAACTTTCCTTGACATTTCACAGCACATTTATCAAAGCCAACAAATACAACTTTTAATACTGATATCCAACCCAGTCTTCATATTCAAATTTTGTCAATTGTCCCAGTAATATTCTTTATAACTTTTCTCGCTCCCTCCCCGATCTGGGGTTCAATTCAGGATTACATAATATAATTAATTGTCATATCTTTTTAGTCTCCTCTAACCTAGAACATTTCTTCAACCTTTCATTCTTTTCAGGATTTAAACATACTTTAAAATTTGTAATTGAACCTACATTTATTTAACAGAACATAAGAGAGAAACACTTATGCTCACTTTCTCTCTCTCTCCCCATCATCTCCTGTTATATGATTGACTATATAGTTGCAAGGAATTTTATTTATCCTAAGACATTTTTGTGGTAAAATACACATAATATGAAATTTACCATTGCTACCATTTTTAAGTGTAAGGTTGAGTAGTTGTACAACCATCATTATCATCCCATTTCAGAGATCTTTTCATCTTACAAAGCTGAAACTCTGCACCTATTAAATGATAACTCTCCCTTCCTTCCCCCAGCCTCAAGCAACCACCATTCTACTTGAATTGTACTATTCTAGGCACTTCATGTAAGTGAAATCATACAGTATCTTGTTTTTGGAAAATAGCTTATTTCACTTAGCATAATGTGTCAGTGTTCATCTATGTTGTAGCATATGCCTGAATTTCCTTCCTTTTTAAAGCTTAATAATACTCCATTATATGTATATACTACATTTTATTTATTCATTCATCCATGAAGACTTGGGTTGCTTCCAGCTCTTGACTATAATGAAAAATGCCGTTATAAACATGGATGTACCAATATATCTTGGAGACCCTACTTTCAATTCTTTTTTTTTTTTTTCGACAAAGTCTCGTTCTGTTGCCCAGGCTGGAGTGCAGTGGCACGATCTCAGCTCATTGCAACCTCCGCCTGCCAGGTTCACACGATTCTCCTGCCTCAGCCTCCAGAGTAGCTGGGATTACAGGCACACACCACCACACTCGGCTAATTTTTGTATTTTTAGTAGAGATGGGGTTTCACTATGTTGGCCAGACTGGTCTCAAATTCCTGACCTCGTGATCCGCCTGCCTCAGCCTCCCAAAGTGCTGGGATTACAGGTGTGAGCCACCGTGCCCAACCTTCAATTCTTTTAAGTAGGCACTCAGAAGTGGAATTGCCAGATCACATGGTAATTCCATTTTTAGTATCTTAAGGAACCACCATATCATTTTCCACAGTAGCTATACCATTTTACATTCCCACCAGCAGTGCACAGGATCTTCATGTCCTCACCAACACTTTTTTTTTTTTTTAATAGTATCCATCCTAATGGATGTAAAGCAGTAGTGGTTTTGACTTGCATTTCCCTAATAATTATGGATATTGAACATCTTCTCATGTGCTTGCTGACTATTTGTATATCACCTTTGGAGAAACGTCTAAGTCCTTTGCCTATTTTTTAATCGGGACTTTTTGTTGTTGTTGCTGAGTGTAGAGTTCTCTATATATTTTTGATATTAACACCTCATCAGACATACGACTTACAAATATTTTCTCCCATTCTGTGGGCTGTCTTTTTCTCCTGTTGATTGTGTTCTTTGACACACAGCAATTTTTAATTTTGATGTAGTCTAATTTATCTATTTTTTTCCTTTGTTGCCCATGCTTTTGGTGTTGTGTCCAAGAAATCATCCAAATCCAACATCATGAAGGTTTTCCCTTGTTTTCTTCTAAGAGTTAGACAGTTTTAGCTCTTTATTTTTAGGTCTTTGATCCATTTTGAGTTATTATTATTTTTTTCCCTGAGATGGAGTCTTGCTCTGTCACCCAGGCTGGAGTGCAGTGGCGCAATCTCAGCTCACTCCAACCTCCGCCTCCCGGGTTCAAGCAATTATCCTGCCTCAGCCTCCCGAGTAGCTGGGATTACAGAAGCATGCCACCACGCCCTGCTAATTTTTTGTATTTTTAGTAGAGATGGGGTTTCACCATGTTGGCCAGGCTGGTCTCAAACTCCTGATCTTGTGATACACCCTCCTCAGCCTCCCAAAGTTCTGGGATTACAGGTGTGAGCCACTGCACCCAGCCTGAGTTCATTTTTGTACCAAGTGTAAGGTAAGGGCCCAAATTCATTATTTTACATGCAAAAATCCAGTTTTTCCAACACCATTTGTTGAAAAGACTTTCTTTTTTGAATTAAATGGTCTTGACACTCTTGAAAATCATCTGACCATATGATTCAAGTGTTTATTTCTAGGTTCTCAATTCTATTCCACTGGTCTGTATATCTGTCTTTATGGCAGTACCACATTGCTTTGATCACTGTAGCTTTAAAATGGTTTCAAATCAGAAAAATGTGAGATCCCTCTCCATCTTTGTTCTTCTTTATCAGATTGTTTTGGCTATTCAGTGTCCCTTGAGATTCCATATTAATTTTACAATGGATTTTTTCTATTTAAAAAAAAATCATTGCAGTTTGACAGATTGCATTGAATCTTAAATACTGTTTTTATAGTTTTGACATCTTTACAATACTAAATCTTCCAATTCATTAACATCCAATGTCTTTCTATTTATTTGTGTATTCTTTCTTTTGGTCACATTTTATAGTTTTCAGTGCAGAAGATTTTTGCCTCCTTAGTTTATTCCTAAGTATTCTACTCTTTTTTGTGCTGTTATAAATGCAATAATTTTCTGAATTTTCTTTCAGTTTGTTCATTGTTAGTGTACAGAAACACAACTAATTTTCATGTGTTGATTTTGTATCTTGCAAATTTGCTGAATTTATTTATTAGTTCTAACTTTTTTTGGAATATTTAAGGTTTTCCACATGTAAGATCATGTCATCTGTGAACAGAAATAATTTCACTTCTTCCTTTTCAATTTGGATGCTTTCACTTCTTTTATTTTTTTTGAAGGGCTCTGGCAAGGACTTCTAGTACTATGTTGAATAAAAGAAAATGGGCATTCCTGTCTTGTTCCAGATATTAGAGGAAAAGCTTTCAGTTTTCCCCTTGAGTATGATGTTAGCTGTGGGCTTTTCCATAGATGTTTGAGTAGTTTATTTCTACTTCTAGTTTGTTGAGTGTTTTTATCATCAAAGAGTGTTGAATTTTTTTCATGGAAGCGTGTTGGTGCAAAAAAGCATCAATTAAGATGATTATGTGTTTTTCTTCATTCTCTTAGTATGATATTTTATATTGATTGCTTTTCATATATTGAACCATCCTTGCATTCCAGGAATAAGTACCACTTGGTTATAGTATATAATCCTTTTAATATACTGTTTAATTCTATTTGCCACTATTTTATTGGCAATTCTGTGTCAATAATCCTCATGAATATTGGTTTTAAGTTTTCTTTTCTTGTAGTGTTTCTGGCTTTGGGATCAGGATAATGCTAGTCTCATACAATGAGCTTGGAACTGTTCTCTTCCCTTCAATTTTTTTGGAATACTTTGAGAAGGACTGGTGTTAAATCTTTAAATGTTAGATAGAAATCACCAGGGAAGGTGTGGTGGTAAATGTTAACTATCAATTTGACCAGGTCACAGAGTGTTCAGATATTTGGCTAAACATTATTTCTGGATATGACCATAAGGATGTTTCTGGAAGAGATTAGCATTTGAATTGGTGGGCTCAGTTAAATATTACCCTCTTCAGTGTGGGTGGGTGCCATCCTATCCAGTGAGGGACTGAATTTTTAAAAAGGCAGAGGAAAGGAGAATTCACTCCTTCTACCTCACTGTGTAAGTTGAAACATCTGTCTTCTCCTGCCCTCAGGCCTTTGGACTCAGCTTGAACTATAATACCAGGTTTCCTGGGTCTCCAGCTTGCAAATAGCATATGGACCTTCTCAAACTCCATAATCATGTGAACTCATTCCTCATATTTAATCTCTCTCTCTCTTTACATATATCCTATTGGTTCTGTTTATCTGGAGAACTCTGACTAAATACAGAAGCCATTTGGTTCTGAGCTTTCCCTTTTTGGGAGATTTTTGATTACTGATTCAAACTCCTTAGTAGATATAGATCAGTTTGGATTTTCTATTTCTTCATAAAAGCTGAAGTCTTTGGTAGGTTGTGTGTTTGTAGAAATTTATCTAATTCATCTAAGTTACCTAATTTGTTGGAGTGCAAATGTTCATAGTATTATCTTTTAATCCCTTTTATTTTTGTGATGTCAGTTGTAAGGTCCCTGCTCTCATTTCTGATTTTAGTTATTTGAATGTTTTCTCTTTTTCTCTTAGTCAGTCTAACAGATTTGTCAATTTTATTGATCTTTTCAAAAAAACCAACTTCTAATTTTGTTGATCTTCTCTATTGTTTTTTATTTTCCATTTTGTTTATCTTTTCTTTAATCTTTATTATTTCCTTCCTTTGGCTAGCTTTAGGTTTAGTTTGTTTTTCTTTTTCTAATTTCTTAATGTGTAGCCAGAATGTGTTGAGATCTTTCTTCTTCTTTAATTAAGCATTTATAGTTACAAATTTACCTCTTAGCACTGCTTTCACCACACCCCACAAGTTTGAGTATTCCGTGTTTTCATTTTCATTTGTTTCAAGATATTTTTAAAATTATGTTGTGATTTGTTCTTTGACCCATTGATTATGTCAAAGTATATTTAATTCCCACGTATCTGAGGATTTTCTATTTTCCTTCTATTATTTATTTCTAGTATTATTCCCTTGTGATATAAAAGATATTTTGTATGATTTTAATCTTTTTTAATTTTGTAAGACTTGTTTTGTGACCTAACGTATGGTATATTCTGGAGAATATTACATGTGTACTTCAGAAAAATGTGTACTCTCATTGTTGGCTGAAGTGTTCTATATATGTCTGTTAGGTTCAATTGGTCTATAGCATTGATCAAGTTCTTCATTCCCTTATTCCTTCTTTTGTCTGTCTGTTTCCTCAATTTTCAGGTGTCCTTTATATAATAACAACATTAACTTTTCATCATTGTATGTTACAAATATTTTCTTCTAATTTGTCATTTGTCTTTTGACTTTACTTACGATGTTTTCTGCCATGCCAAAAAAAAAAGTCAAATTTAAAACATTTTTTAACTGCTTCAGGATTTTGAGATATGGAGTCTTTCCTTACACGCAAGGTATAGAGAAATTCATTCTTCTTTGTTTTCTTCAAGTGTTTGTAAGGTTTTGTTTTCTATATTTTGATTTGTGATTCATTTGGATTTTATTATTCTATACAGTGTGGGATATGGATCTAATTTTTTCTTTTTCTGAGTAGTTACCAGTTATCCCAATCATTTTTTTAAAATGTCTATCCTTGCTCCAGTGATTTAAGATGCTACCTTTATCATTTTCATGTGTACTTGGGTTGATTTCTAGACTTTTCATTCATCTGTTTGTCTATTCATGCACTACCACCACACAACTACAATTGTAGTTTTACAGCATATTTTAATATTTAAATGGCTAGTTCCCCCTTGTTGCTTTTTTCCTAACTATTCTTGCATCTTTACTTTTCTATAAAAATTTTAGTATCCACTTGTATAACTCCATTAAAAATTTGTGGATATTTTCATCAGGATAAGAAAAATTTATAAATTAATTTAGGGAGACCTGATATTCACATGAGGTTCAGTTGTCCTACACAAGATCAAGGATATCCTTCTATTTGTTCAAGTCTACTTTAGTGTCTTTTAGAAATTCCTTCCTCCTGAAATTTTTTTCTAATTATGGAATTTTACATACAGTTTGCTGTTGGAAAACTCCTAACGTGTTTCATTCTCAGAGATGAATACCAACTATGTAAAACCAAAACCATGTGGCAGAAGAATGTTTTCTCATTCAGAAATTTACCTGTTAAATTAAATGAGACACAGCCTGTTCTGTCCTTTCATTAGGAAAGTAAACCAAGTTACAGCAAAAATATATACTACAATCGAAGAAAGTTCAGGTTAATCTGTTCATTTAGCCAAAAAACACTTATTAAGAAAATGTTCAGTTTGTGGCAAGTGGCTCCCTTGGCACTGAAGTTCCAAAGGTGAAGAAAATCCTTTCTTCAAGAGTGTCACAATAGGCTGAGAGGGAGCCAGGCCCTTCCCAAGCAGCTCAGGTAGTCTGTGCCCCAGACACAACAGCTTATCAACTACATCCTCCTCTTTGCTCATAGAATTCCCTTAGACCATAATGCTCTAACCCTCCTCCCATTGTTGCCTGTCAAAATCACTGACCTGTTGGGTGTGGTGGCTCACACCTATAATTCCCAGCACTTTGGCAGGCTGAGGCAGGCAGACATCTTGAGCTCAGAAGTTCAAGATGAGCCTGGGCAATGTGGTGAAATCTTGTCTCTACAAAAAAATACAAAAAAATTACCGGGGTATGGTGATGCATACCTGTAGTCCTAGCTGAGGTGGGTCCCAGGTGAGGTGGCAGGATCACCTGAGCCTGGGAGGTTAAGGTTGCAGTGAGCTGTGATTGTGCAACTGCACTTCCGCCTGAGTGACACAGTGAGACCCTGTCTCAAAAACAAAAAACATTAAAAACCTCATAGATCTTTTCCCAGTCCTAGCTAAAATTCCACTTACACCGAGAAATCTTTTCTGATCACCTTGTCCAGAATTAATTACCCTACTTCTGCAATAGTTTAGAAACCATTACAGGTATGTTACAGGATAAAGCAAATAATTACTTGTGTTAATTTCCTTGGGACCCAAGATTTCAGCATAAGGGAAAATAGATATAATCATAAAATCAGAGAAGTTAAGGGAAAGTGCTGTATTTTAAATTTGAATTGAAAAATCTTAGTGTAAATGAAAGATTTTTCTTTAAAAAAAAAATTTTCCTAGCTTTCACCACCAAAAGGCTTATAAGGAATAATAAACTCAGCAGCAAGAAGCACCCACAATGCCCAGGTTATGCTCTATAAATATAATTTACCACCAAAAGGAACCAGGACTTTGAAGAAATGACTGTTCCAGATCTGTGGCAGGAAATGTATAACATGAGCTTAAGACATTTTGTTGTACCAGAAATGAAGGAAAATATCAAAGAGTAATTTGGTCATATAAAAGGACACAGGAGGCAACTTCAAGGGACTAGCCTAAGATGTGACAATCTGAGTATCAAACAGGAAAATAACTAAGATGGATTAAAACACACAAAATAGATGCCAATCAATTGGTCGTCATTGGAGGTTGTTTGGGCATTAGTTCATCAACTTATTACTTTGAAAATGTAACAATAAAGGGAAAACATCAAGCATTTTTCCTGCTTTCTCTATGCCATGGTACTTCAAGAGAGACAAAGAGTAGATGAGAGAAAGTTCTTTAAAGAATTATTCCACTTAATAAGTGCAGATGAGACATGGTGCAGTGGGTCACACTGTAATCCAAGCACTTTGGGAAGCCAAGGTGGGAGGATTGCTTGAGCCCCATAATTCGAGACCAGCCTGGCCAACATGGCAAAACCCTGTCTCTATTAAAAACACACACAAAAAAAATTAGTTGAGCATGGTGTCACGTGCCAGTAATCCCAGCTACTTGGGAGGCTGAGGCAAAAGAATTGCTTGAACCCTGGAGGCAGAGGTTGCAGGCACTCCAGTCTGGGCGGCAGACAGAGGAGACTGTCTCAAAAACAAACAAACAAAACAAAGGAGAAGTAACTGCTGCAGAATAACAGAGGCTTATGAACCACAATAACCAAATGCAAAATGTGGACCGTATTTGGATGCCAATTCAAACAAATCAACAGTAAAAATATATATTTCAGATTGTTAGAGAAAATGTGAATAAAAAGTGGGTATTAGATGATATTAAGGTTTATTGTAAATTTTGTTAGGTGTGCTGATAGCATGGTTGTTATGTTTTTGCAAGGTCTTTATCACTTATAGTGTCATCCTGGAGTAATTACGGGAGAAACAATATGGATGCTGGGAACTGCTTTAAAATACTCCAGGAAAAAATAAAATGAAAATGAGTGAATAGATGAAATCAGAGTGGCATAAAGCTAGACAATATATATGAAGGTTCATTGTACTATTCTATTTTTGTATGCATTTAATAAGATTTTTTATAAGAAGTAAAACCAATACAAACAAAAAACAGAAAAACAAACAAACAAAACAAAACAATAAAACAAAAAACCTTTGACATGGAAGAGCACTGGAGCATCAGAGGGTGATCAGCTACATTGTAGTCCAGATCTGCTACTAATTCACCATTCAAGGGCTTTGGCCCTCAGCTTCTTTATTCATAAAATGAATTAGATTTTGACTTTTTATTTTGAGTCTCACTCTGTCACCCAGGCTGGAGTGCAGCAGTGTGATCTCAGCTCACTGCAACCTCTGCCTCCCAAGTTCAAGCGATTCTCCTGCCTCAGCCTCCCAAGTAGCTGGGATTAAAGGGGTGCATCACCGTGCCTGACTTTTTTTTTTTTTTTTTTGTATTTTTAGTAGATATGGGTTTCGCCATGTTGGCCGGGCTGATCTCAAACTCTTGACCTCAGGTGATCCACCCGTCTTAGCCTCCCAAAGTACTGGGATTACAGGCGTGAACCACCATGCCTGGCTAAATTTTGACTTTTAAAGACTCTTCCAATTCTAACATACTGTGATTCTGCCACTCTGAAATCCCCATCTCTGGCTCCTTCTCAAGAATCCTTTCCCAACTAAGTAACTGTAAGCAAGACAGGAGTTTCCTCTAACTCTCCCAAGAATGCTTTCTCTGAATATGTGACTTGCATATCTCACTTTCTATTCTCTTGTGCATAAAAAGCACCAGAACTAATTCCTGTATATCTAAATCCTCCAACACTTGCTGTACTCCATATATACATCTGCTTCTGTAATATGTGTGTATGTGTCAGTGTTGTATGTCTAAGACTATAAACTAGGACACTGTCAACCAAGCATATGGGTGTTTGCTTTAATCATACTGATGACTTAGCACATTGTCAATATGTAGCAAACGTATAATACCATAATATTATAGTATAAATAGTGAACTTTTTCAGCAATCTGTTGCAGCTGGCCTAACTATCCACACTGTATTTTCTGGTTCAATGTGTTTCTTCTTCTCCTGTCCAACATCACAAGTCATCATTTGGTAGACTATATTTCCAGGATGAATAAAAAGATCTTTGTATTTCATGCAAAATAGGCCTAATCCACAAGGTTTTTTCCTTCCCTGATTAAATAAGGGGATATGAACCTCTTTCTTACGTGAAGGATATAAACTTCTCCAATTTTCAAATTTTGCCTATGAACTGTTTATCAATAGACTCTGTCGTATTGCCTTTTCTTCCTGTCTAAAATCTGCAAGTTCATAATTCAAATACACCATATAAAAAAGAGCCTTAGTATGGCACTGACACCTGAAAGTGATTAGATATCACTTTAAGGCTTGAGACAAATTCAAATCAATGCCGTTGATATGCTTCTTAAAATTTTGCCTTTCAGATAACTTCTAAAAACCAGGAAGTGACCACATGAAAGTTTGTGTGCATTTCTTCTCTTTCGTTATGTGGGGAGTGCAGAGGTGAGGGGTAGTTATACTTTTGGATGTTTGGCTAATTCCAACTAAGTGCTCATATTTTGCTTATATTTACATTTTGTCTAATCCATCCTCTCAACTCTGGGATGACTTGGTCTAAGGATGTTAAACACTGCAAGATAGCTGAATTTCATACTTGCTGAGGCAGTGCTGACCAAACCTTCTTTCTTCTTAAAAAAAAAAAAAAAAAAGTGACTGTAAATTTCTATCAGAGGTTTTAAAAAAGTACCTCCTTGTTGCTGCAAGTGACCTCACAAAACTATGCTACTCTGCTGATATCACTTCCCTGATTCAAAAGTCTTCAGTATTTTGCTTACTAAATTACACAGAAACTCTTCAGCCTGCACTCAATACACCAGGTAATGACAGTACAGTACGCGCATCTCAGTGAGTTGTTACGAGAAGTAAATGAACTAATACACATAAATCACAGAACACAGTGCCTGGGAGCTGGAGACACACAAGATTGTTCCTTGTAAGCATTCCCTGAACCTCTTGAAGTCCTCAGAAAAAGTGTGTTTTCAGTAAACATTTGTTGAATAAAAACATTGAATGATTTAAGGAGAAAAATAAATTCTTTGATATCTATGAACAAATAGAAATTCTCCCTTAACATACTAGTATAACTTGTTGAGGACATTTATATGGGGTGTTAAGCGATAGAATGCTCCCGCATAGAATTTTAAAACCAAACAACCCAATTTTGAAAATTTAACAGGAAGATTTCATAAAAGGAAGGCCCATTTATTCAAATGAATCAAAGATGAATCTGAGATGTAATCATGTTTTATTTGTACAGGGTCATTCACTCTAGAATCAAAGCACTCACCATATATCTCGTTAACCCTTACAACACCCCCGGGGCAGGTAGATGGTGAAGATGATCCTCTTGTTATAGTAGCAAGAGCCTGAGGCCCAGGACAGTGAAGGGTCTTGTCAGAGGCCACATCAGGTGAGCCAGTAATAAGAGCAAGAAACAGAGCTAAATTCATCCTTGGGGTACTATTATATTTTACCATGAGGTTGCCAAACATCTCAATTACATTTTTCTTTTCTTTTTCTTTTTTTCTTTTCTTTTTTTTTTTTTTTTT
>NW_012116821.1:10417658-10467851 GCF_000951035.1 Colobus angolensis palliatus | reverse complement strand
CTTCAAAACTCATGCTTTGTTGTACCCACCAATCCAAACTATATGATGCCATTAACTTTGTCCAATTCTCAATCAGTTCTTTGTGTTGAAAGAACTTTTTTTCTTTTTTTTTTTTTTTTTTTTTTGAGACCGAGTCTCGCTCTGTCTCCCAGGCTGATTTTTCTTTTCTTTTCTTTTCTTTTTCCGAGAAGGAGTCTTGCACTGTTGCCAGGCTGGAGTGCACTGGTGTGGTCTCGGCTCACTGCAACCTCCACTTCCTGGGTTCAAGCGATTCTCCTGCCTCAGCCTCCCAAGTAGCTGGGATTACAGGCACCTGCCACCACGCCTGACTAATTTTTGTGTTTTTAGTAGAGATGGGGTTTCACCATGTTGCCCAGGATGTTCCCTATCTCCTGACCTCGTGATCCACCCACCTCGGCTTCCCACTCTCAATTACTTTTTATTCCGAAATCGATTTTTTATTTTTTTTGAGACGGAATCTCGCTCTGTTGCCCAGGCTGGAGTGCAGTGGCGCAGTCTCGGCTCACTGCAACCTCCGCCTCCCAGGTTCACGCCATTCTCCTGCCTCAGCCTCCCGAGTAGCTGGGACTACAGGCCACCGCCACCACGCCCGGCTAATTTTTTTGGATGGCCTCAATCTCCTGACCCTTGTGATCCTCCCACCTCGGCCTCCCAAAGTGCTGAGATTACAGGCGTGAGCCACCGCATCCGTCCTAAAATTCATTTTAAAATAAACCGTCTTAAAAAACATCAACTCAGAGTACAAGATTCAATAACTAACATTTAAAGAAACACAAATCAGTTGGGTCTTTTGTTTGTTAGCTTTATTTTAATGACTCCATGATACCATTTATCATGGGGAAGAAAACTTGAGCAAATATTGGTTCAGAAACAAACTTCTGCGTAAGACAAATGTAGGGCAAGTAATATGAACTCTAATTTGCAACTGAAAACACAGGAGCTGGGTTTTGAGTTTCCAAAAGTAACTGCAGAAGTTTTCTTTCTCTTTCTTTCTTTTTTCTTTCTTTCCTTCTTTCTTTCTTTTCTTTTTTTTTTTTTTTTCATGATTCTACCTGGCTGTGATGGGTAAACGAACTCTTTTTAGTTGACTCATCAGAATAGGGATTACCAGAATTTTCAGATATTTTAACCTCCAGATTTTACCAGAAGCTCCCAGAATGAGTTGTTATGCTTTCAGTATCCCATGACTGAAAATTAAACACATCACAACGGAATGACCAAAAGCTGCTATGAATTCGTTGACTCTGCGCAATGAAATTGTCAATTATCCCCTCTGCCTCCCTGAGTTTAAAGAGTTTTAAGAAGTGGTGAGTGGATGTATTCCGGGAAGGATGCGGGCGGTCCCCGGGCAGGGACCCCCGAATCCGGGGTCGCAGGGTGGAAGATTGGATTCCATCTCCGCAAGGATTGAGAAAAACGGACTCACCGACTGAACTATTCCATTTCCAAGTCGTTTTTATTTTCCTCTTTAAGCATAAGAACGATGAGAAGCAGGAGCCAAGCGGCCCCGCGTAGCGGTGGGAGCGCAGGTGCCCGAGCGTCCCCGCTGGTGGCCGGTCAGGCGCGCTCACTCCTCCTCGCCTTTCCGGGAACCGTGCGCAGGAGCTCACACCGCATGCCTGCGGCCAGGGGCAATCGGGTTCTCGGTTCCCAGAGTCCTAGTTCCCGGTTTCCAGTTTCCTTATCGACGCGATTGCTCCGTCGGGGTCTTCCAAGGGGATCCGAATGGTGGCCAAGTCCCGCTGGGGAAACCCGCAGGGGTGCGGCCTGCCGGGCCTTTGGGGGCGCACCTACACCACAGGCTCTGCCATTCCTATCCGGAAAATTCGAGCTGTTTGGGCAGCAGCAGGGACTCTGAGACAGAGGGCATTGGAGAGGGCGCGTCCGTGCTTGTCCTCTTCGGCTGACTGAGGGTCGCACGCCAGGCCCGCGCTGGCTTCGGGACAGCTCCGCTACAGCGAGGCCACACGGGTGGCCGCGGAACGGATGAAAGGATTTGGAAGGACACCAGCCTCTTTGGACTTTGCAGGGTCCAGGCCTGCTGCGCCGGATGCTGCCTGAGACCCACCTTCCCAAGGAAGGCTGAAACTCAGGTCCTGGACCCAGGCTGTCTGGATTCTGCCCTTAGCTCCAACATTTGTCAGCTGCCGCGCGACCCTGAGCGAGTTACTTAACCTCACTGGTCTTCACTCTATTTGCAAAGTGGGGATCATCATAACGTCTACCTCAGAGGGCTGTTGTGAGAATATGAGATGATGCATTTAAAGTGTTCTGGCACGGGGGTTGCTCAGTTAATGTCAGGGGCTGCTTGGAGGATTCAATAAGCTCGCTAAGAGGAGTCTTGCAACTAACAAGAATTTAACAGTGATGTTTTGCCAGGCTCTGCCCTTCGAACTAGGAAGAAAGCAGAGGCATGCCCTGGCACGGTGGCTCATGCCCGTAATCCCAGCACTTTGGGAGGCTGAGGCAGGCGAATCACCTGAGGTCAGGAGTTCAAGACCAGCCTGACCAACATGGAGAAACCCCGTCTCTACTAAAAATACAAAAGTAGCCTGGTGTGATGGTGCATACCTGTAATATCAGCTACTCAGGAGGCTGAGGCAGGAGAATAGCTTGAACCCGGGAGGCAGAGGTTGTGGTGAGCTGAGATCCGCCATTGCACTCCAGCCTGGGCAACAAGAGTGAAACTCCATCTCAAAAAAAGAAAGCAGAGGCATAACAGAGAGAAACTGCTGTCCTCATGGAGCTTGCATGGATGTGGGCTTGGTGGGCAGGAGTGAGAATGAGTAGTGTGGGGCAGTTGCGATTTTAAACAAGATGGACAGTGAGCAAAGCAAGGTGAGAGGGAGCCAGGGGAGAAGGTTGTCTAGCCAGAGGGAAGAGCATGAGGGAGCTCCAGTTTCCCTCACTAAATCCTGTCACACACACACAAACATGTCATCAGGTGAGTCCTCCCTAGGGAGATATACCTAAGGAGACAGGTTGGGTAGCTGGAAGGAGGCCCAGTTCTAGCACCACCTCCAGCCTGTAGCAGTTTAAGCCAAGTGCCGCCTTCTCCACCCCCAAGACCCTGCAGCCCCATCCTTGTAAGTCTTCAGAAGAATTTCCCTGGAAAAAGACATGAGAAATGTGTGGGGGTGGGGAGAAGAGGGGTGGAGAAGAAAAAGCCATATGAAGACACAGCAAGACAGTGGTTATCTGCAAGGCAAGGAGAGGAGCCTCCGAAGAAACCAAACCTGCTGACATCTTGATCTTGGACTTTCAGCCTCCAGAACCCTGAGGAAATAATTTTCTGTTGTTTCAGCCAAAAAGAAAAAAAAAAAAATTCCTGATAGAGTCATAAAGGGGGATAATTCATATTCTCTCAAGGAATCTAACTTCCCCTTCCCCCTTTCCATGGAAGATGATGGGAAGTGTAGGTGATGCTGCTGACACAAACCAAGCAAAAAGTGGTTTTTCAGAGAATCAACTTTTCTTTAAAATTTTGAGAGTAACAATGACCACACACTTCTGAGGCACCATACAAATAATATCACGAACAAAGAGACATTTTGAGCTGGATTCCACATTTTTGTTTTTTTTTTTTCTTTTTGAGACAGAGTCTCACTTTGTTGCCCAGGCTGGAGTGCAGTGGTGTGATCTTGGCTCACTGCAACCTCTGCCTCCAGGGTTCCAGCAGGATGAGGTCCCTGCCTCATCCTCTCAAGTAGCTGGGATTACAGGCATTTTTTACTATGCCTGGCAAATTGTGTTTTTAGTACAGATGGAGTTTCACCATGTTGGCCAGGCTGGTCTCAAACTCCTGACCTCAGGTGATCTGCCCACCTCAGCCTCCCAAAATGCTGGGATTACAGGTATGAGCCACCGTACCTGGCCTGCTACATTTCTAATTACATTGTGCAGCTACAAGTAGACAGGAGAAATGGTTTCTAAAACTAGGAAAGTAAAAACCATATATTCACAGAAGTCTGGCCTGCATATACTATCAATATCACATTCCACTAAAAATAACTGCCACTTATTCTGTTACGTACTTAGTGTTTTATGTGTATTTACTTATTGATAACCCCATAAGGTAGAATCTATCATCATTTTACAGATGAGAAAATTGAGGTTTAGAGCAGTTAAATCACTTGTCCGAGTTCATAGACCTAGTAAATACTGGAGCTACTCCCTTTCCCCATTTTATTAAAATAAATATTTATTGAGTGCTTTCCATGTGCCAGGCACTGTTTGAGACACTGGAGATACAGCTACTAAAAAGAAAATCCCTGCCCTCATATATATTACTTACGTTCTTGTGGAGAGACAGAAGCAGTAAGAGGGGGATAATGTAAATGTAGTATATGGGAAGTTAAGTACCATGCAGAAAAACAAAGCAGGGAAAGAGGCAAAGGAGGGGATCAGGTGCCAATGTTAAATAGGCAGTCAGGGAAAGCTGCACTCAGAAGGAGACATTTGAGCAAAAAGTTGAAACAAACTGTGCCTATCTGGATAACAGCGCTCTAGGCAGAGGGGGGACAGCAAGTGCAAAGGCCGTAAGGCAGGAAAAACAAGAGGGTCAGTGTAGCCAGACAGGAGTGAGCATGGGCAAGGAGAAAGCAGAAGAAGTCAGAGATGTAGTAGTCACTCATGAGGTAGAAGACTTAGGCTTTTACTCTGAGTGAAGTGGGGAATCACCAAGGGGTTCAGAGCTCCCTTGTGTATCACAATCACTCTGGCCGCTGTGCTAAGAATGAATGCAATGTAAAGGGGGACAAGGCAGAAGCATGGATACCAGTCAAGAAGCTGTCATGGCAACCTAGGTGAGAGAGGATGATGGTGTGGGCCCATGCAGTAGGAGCAGAAGTCGTAAGCAATGGTCAGATTCTGGATATACGCAGAAGGCAGAGACACAGCATTCACCAACAGGCTCCATTTGGAGTATGATCAAGGAGCCAAGGGCTGCTCCAGGGTTTTTGGCTTGAGCACCTCCTGAAAGAAACTGCTGTTGCTCTTAATCTAAAGGGGGAACACTGAAGATGGGGCAGGTATAGGGGCTAAGCGTCTAACAAATTAAATTTGAGGCTGGGTATGGTGGCTCACGCCTGTAATCCCAACACTTTGGGAGGCTGAGGCGGGCAGATCACTTGAGGTCAGGAATTTGAGACCAGCCTGGCCAACATGGAGAAACCCCATCTCTACTAAAAATACAAAAAAATTAGCCAGGTGTGGTGGCGGGTGCCTGTAATCCCAGCTACTTGGGAGGCTGAGGCAGGAGAATTGCTTGAACCCATGGGGCGGAGGTTGCAGTGAGCCGAGATCGTACCACTGTACTCAAGCTCGGTGGCAGAGTGAGACTCCATCTCTAATTAATTAATTAATTAATTAATGTGAGGTTATTTTAGACATTTAAGTGGAGATAAATATCAATTAGACAGTTGAATAAACAAAACAAGGTTGGAGTTTAGGGAAGAAGTAAAGGCTGAATTTTTTTAAAATTCAGGGATGGTGAGGCTGTAGGTGCTGGTGACTGCAAGAGAAAACATAAGGGGTGAGGGTAGATAGTTAAAAAAAGAAAAAGAAAAAAAAGAGGTCTGAGACGCCTGTCCAGGTATGCTCCTACTTTTCCTACTTTACAAGGACTGCACAGGGAAAAAGAAGCGCACACAGCCACACCCAGGTTCACGGTTGCTTCCTCTGTTGGATCTCTGCCCACTCTCTTGGACAGAGTTCATCCTTTTCACTGGAGGCAGCTGGGAGGAAGCTAAGTTTGGCAGTGGACAGCCACAGGCTCCAGTCCCATGGTCCTAGGCACTTGGTCTCTCTGGGTGTCGGTATTCTCCTCTGTCTAAGGGGATGCTAACACCCCCTTAGGGAGTAGTAATCTTGGATCAGTGAGAGAAAGCAGCCCATAAAACTGGCTCTTTTGCTGGTTCCTGCTACTCAGGACTTTCCCCAGCACTTTATGAATTAACCTATTCACCAAGGTCCACACATTGTCCTATTTACATAGACGCTTCGTATCTCCCGTGCCATGCCGGTACAAGAATGAATGGATCCAAAGATGGTAGTGGCATCGCCGGCCAGGAGTGAACGCTATCAATTCATCTTGCCCTTAAGGGAGGGAACCCCGCACACGGAACATAGTGCGAGCCTCAGTGGTGGGTCTGTCCTGGGCCCTGGGCAGGGCGCCGGGTCCCTTGACTCAGGCAAGCACCTTCTCCTAACCGCAAGCGAAGCAGAGAGGAGCGACCAGGGCGCTTCCTCTCCCGCCGGAGCTGAGTCCTCTGGGCCGCAGTCCTTCCTGGACAAGCTCTGAGGCCGAAGACGCGCTGTGTGACTATGCTGCTGCCTTGACGCGGGGGTCTCTGGTCCGGAGGCACGGAAGGGCCCGCCTACCTAACTCTCCACCGGCGTAAATGCCCTGGGGAAAGGCGCCCTTTCTTTTATGATGATTTTTAAGAGACGAATTCCCTTTTTCCCTCCACAGCAATCCCTCAGATTTCTGGGGGAAAATGGGGCCCCATTTTCCTGTAGACAGGCCACCCCAGGAAGACCGCGTGGGGCCCTGCGTGATCTGGAGAGTGCATTCTGCGGACCGAGGTCCTGCTTTTGTTCGCCCAGGACGCGGCTGCATGGGGTCACCTTAGGAGGAGGTTGCATTTGGACCCTGTTGCCAGAGCCTGCGGGTGACATCCCGAGGGCAGTTGCTGGGGAGATCGTAGATGATTGTAGAAATTCATTAAAACGACTTTTCAATGCATTCCAGCAACCCGGGCCTAGCAAGAACTCACGTCTGGCAACAATGGAGGAATTAACCTGGATGTTATGGGGAGTGGATCTTAACAATTTGGGGGTCATGAATCTCTTTAAAATTGGGTACAAACTATGGAAAGTAGCCCCCTCAAACACACACTTTGGGATACATGTTCTGCATTCTAGTAATGCCTTCCACCACACACACACACAGTCATACACACACACACATACACACACACCCTTCCCCTATCACACCTGGAGCCCTGTATAAGAACTGGCATACAAGCTTTGTGATCTCAGCGGGGAAAAACAAAATCAAGTCAATCTCACAGACCTTGTTTGGATGGTTGTTTCTTTCTTCTCAGTAACAAGTGGACAACAGTTAATCAAGGGATCAAGTGAGTTTGGTGGATATGAAAGGACACAGACCTCCTGGGAAAGGAAAGATGCAATTAGAATGAAATCATCCCCTTGGGTTGTCCTGGCCTCTCCAAACCACCAACAAAAATGTAATTGGGGCAAAAATGTTTTGGAAGGAAGTTAGCAAACAGGGAAGGTTTCCTTAGACGTAATGATGACAGTTTTGTATTTTGTTATTCTATTAACCAAGAAATTTCTATGTTATATGCCAAGAACTTTTGATGGCCTCAGAGAAGTAGCACATGCTTTGGATGTTTTGTTTTGTTTATGTGGGGTGGGGGGACAATAATGCTATACCTACTGCACCAGGGACAGCAGCTATCCACTATCTAACTGGCCTGCTGCTGGTGTTTTTGTGTAACAGTGGAGAATAACATATCTGTCTTATTTTATTTCACCAGATGGAGAAAATGCAACAATATTTGGGGGAAAAACATTTCCTGTCTTTTTGTTCTTAACATAAAAAAGCACTTTATGACTATTTTTTTCAGCATATTTTCTCCTCCTCTAGGGAACTTCTTAAAACCTTAAAACATATATTTGCCAGGAGTCTTTGAATTCTCATAATATTCCTATCTCTTTCTACAACCAAGATTTGCTCCATTAGGGAAACTTGTGTTTTACAAGCTGTAGACGATAACTGCAATAGCTAAACCTTTTTTTTTTTTTTTTTTTTTTGAGGGAAAATTTTAAACTTAAAACACTTAGCATTTATGGGCCATTGATTTTTTTTTTTATTACCCATTTAACCATGTCTTTTCTTTGACACTCATCCAGAGGGACTCTCATCATCCATGGCTAGATCAGAGAAACCAAAAGGAAAGGTCTTCATCATCTCTAATCTCCATCTCTCACCTCCCTCCAAAGCAGTTTACAATAAAGAGACTCACTCCCACATCCTGATCCCTGCTCTTCTTTGATCTTCCCCATCATTTTCTTATTAAAAACAACTGCTCTGTTGCCACCACCAGTTTCAATTCTGAGTAACTATTTTCATGCTTAAATTTTTAATTTTGAAAATCAAGTCATATATTAGAGTTATTATGGTAGCAAATACAATATTCCCACTTGAAAAACAGGGGAAATCTGTAGAGAACAACCTATTAATTTTCCACCAGCTAGAAAGCACTAAAATGCTACTTTCTGAATATGGGTCTCTGGTTTTCCAGCCTGGCTTCTTCCTGTCTCAGTCACACCACCCTTCATGGTTTCCTGGATTATTTCTTCCATTGAGCACTAATTAAAAGTGAGCAAACATTAAATTTCATTCCCATCAGCATAATAAAAAAATACATTCTGTAACAAGTTACCAAACTCCAGCCAATGATGCAATATACCACCAAATTCCAGTGGAACAAAATAATTTGAATAAGCCCTCAGATTTCATAGTTTTGGAATGTATTGCCTACTAAAACAGATGCATTGCATTCTCTCTTTGCAAATAAATGGGACAAATAACTTATCAAATAAAAATTTAAAAACAGAGGTTAAAAAATTTATGCTTTATAAACACATAAAGATTGTAATCAGATTTGGAAAAACGGCATTAACATTAGCCAAACTTGAAAAAAATGAATAGAGCAAAGATAGAACAAGATTCTTTACAAGTTTATATAATACCTAGTAACTTATACAAGTTCTTAGGGGATTCTTTCATTCACAACTACAACTCCACTTTCTGAATTTCAGTATTCTAGGGTCAGTGGCACATTCCACTTGGAATTATCTTCCTCCAGGACAGATGCTGTCACCATATGGCCTTCTCAGGCTGAATTTGGCACCACTGCTATAGTGGTATACTGCTCAGCGGCCCTTTGTACTTCCCCCATTAGAGCAATGACTGCACTTTACTGCCCTTGCTTATACAGTTCTGGATCTTCCTTGCTATGGTATAAATTCCTCTAGGGAGGGGAATAGATCTGTTTTGCTCAGCACTGTATTCCAAGTCCATAGCACACAATAGGTATTTATTAAATGTTTCATGAGTTAATGAATATACCTAGGTGAAATGATAAGTGGGGTGTTTTTTTAAGCACAAAGAAGCCAAGGGCAAGAAACAAAACCAGAGATAAATTCCTTCTATCTCGTTTATTCAGTCTAGTGAGGAAGTCTCTTTAGTGAAGAGTGCAGGGAAGCAATTGGCCAGACAGCTGAGTTTGAAACCCAGCTCAGTTATTTACCAGCTGTGTGACTTGGGATAAGTTACTTAACCTCTCTGAACTTCATTTCGTCTTCTATAATACAGCTCCCTTGTAGGGTTGTTTTAATAATTAGCAAACATATACACCTGATATGTGAAGGTATTCTACAAATAAACATTACCATTCATTCACTAAGCTTTTAAGGGTTTGCTATAGGCACTGGGGATACAAAAATAAACCAAAATCCTTCCTCAAGATATAAGACTCTTAAGTAATATGGCAACTACAATAACAGAGATAATCACAAGGAGCTATGGGAGCAGAAACTCAGCTGGAGAGACGGATGCAATCAAAACAAAAGGCAGCACGTCTTTAAAGACCATAGGGCTGAACAATAGTACTTGTAGGAGAGACTGTGACCACCACAAGTACTTGATTTCCCATTAAATACAAAGTCCCCAACTTAATACAATGGCTAATGAGAGCCTGTCCAAAGGCGTACTCCCCTGTTGTCTCTCTGCCCTCATCTCCTGTCATTCTCCCTGCTCTCTTTTCTCCTCTCCTGGATGTGCTAAGCACACTCCTACCTCAGGGATATGCACTGGCTGTCTGCTCGGTATAGATATTTTTCCTCTGTTTATTCACATAGCTCACTGCCTCATCTTTTGCATCTTTGCTCAAAAGGCACCTTTTCAATAAAGCCAACCCTGACCAACCTATCTAAAATTACCCTCCCTCATCCTATCAAATGTGCTTACTTATGTTTATTGTTTACCGATGTGATCCTCCCCATAACATAAGCTCCACAAGGGCAAAGATCTTAGTTTTTTTCCCTTGAGGTATCCCAAGTGGCTAGGACAGTAGCTAGCACACAGTAGCGTAGAATGAATGAATGAATGAAGTGTGGCTAGAATGTGAAGTCAGGGCAGGAAGGAGAGAAAGGCAAAGCCAGACAGAGGTCCAGAGCCTTAGAATGGTGGTGAAGAGCTTAGATTTTTATCTGGTAATAGGAAGCCTATAAAGGTGAGTGGCATGTCCAGATCTGCTTTTCAGATAAGTCACTCAACGAAAGGACTGGAAGGAAACGATAATGGCAGAGCCTTACAGGGAAGAGGCTGCTGCAGCAAGTGAGCCAGGGAGCAAGACAAGTAAGGCCTAGACTGGAGCAGTAGGAATGAGAAAGGAAGGGAAGGGGCATATGGGAAGCACCATTAGGAGGTTAAATTAGGCAGGACTTGATAAGGGACTTAAAGTGGAGGGCAGAAAAAGAGAAGATTTGAGCATGGCTTCCAGGTTTGTAGTATGGGTGACTGGGAGATGGAACTAAGTAAGATCTAGAATGTCCAAAGGAAGAACGGTAGGAGAGGTGATGAGTTTAGTTCCATATATATCCAAGTAGTTTCTTTGTCATTTGTGAAAGAGGAAATTTGGAGCACAGAAGAGAAGTTCAGACCAGAGATATTCTTTCGAAGTTACCTAGTGATAATTATACTAATTTTAAAGGGAAAACAACTTTCATTTCAAACATCCAAATTGGCTTCCAAAAGCAGGGATTAAAAAACAGCTATATTTTAAAATTAACATTTTACGTATCTATTCTATGTCATTTTTTTCCAGATAGCAAAACAAAAATGATCTTTTTGGTTATTTAATTAATTCTTATTCCAGACTGCACTTTTTGGTAGATTTTTCAGTTAACTTCCCAGAGAAAATAATAATCTCTTCCCCCAAAAGAGTTACCATGTTTGGTTGTGAAATAGCTAGTGGAGTAAGACCATACCCTTTCATTTTGTAAAAGTATAAGGGAGAAGTTAAGGAAATTCAAAGGCCATATTATATATTCAAAACAAATTTGAGGAAATACTTTCAAAATGACGTGTAATTAGTTAGTGGAAGTTACTATCACGACCAAAGATTGAAGCAAATTGCTTTATAAGCTTTCCCTTCTCCCTAATCAAACTTCTATATAAACTTTAAAGCATGCAAGAATGGACAATACTATATTGTCACTTAAAACTACACACGGGAGGAAGCGTAACTAGTTTAACTTTAACAATAATAATTTATTGAGCATTTACTTTGTACCAGTCATTGTGCTAGGCAACTGTCAACACTTATCTGGTTTCTTCTTACCCTCCGAAGTGTACAAATAACAAACAATAAAAAAAAAAAAAAAAGAAATCCCAGAACTCTTAAAGTTTGAGCAACTTGCTAAAAGTTATCAGGTGTTGGAGAAATCTTTTTAGAGAGGAGGAAACAAACCATTTTTTTCCCTTTTCACAGATCCAATTGTTTATTGCAACTTGCCCTGACTTGTTACAGATGAACACCTGAAGGTCACCGTAGGCAAAAGAGCCTGACTAGTTCACAGGTTGCTGCTGTGCGTCAGAACCTAGTAAGTCAGGCACTGGAAAATGTGCAATATGTAAAATAACACTGTTATATGAATGTAAGAAAAAATGAGTGGGCCAAGCTCGTGTTAGTGATCTGGAATAGTTTCTTTCTATAGGTGAACTTATCTAGGACTGCGGAAGATTGTTTTAGTCAGTGACCAGCCGCGATAATGACTGATAAGGGCGGTTAGTGATAAGTGATAAGGACAGGTACAGACATTGGACCGTTGGCTGGGCTCATCCAGAGCTGGCGCGCAGCCCTCTCCCTGCGCTTGGGCTGAACTGAGTCCAGTCCAGTCCCCCACAGGTTAGAGGTGAGACGGCAGCCATCGTGAGTTTGTTTTTTCAGCGAGCGCTAGGTTGGATGACAAGCCGGCTTTGGTGGCCCTTCGCTCTCGCTACCTTAATAAACCACCTGAAGCAATTCTCTCTACCTTAATAAACCACCTGAAGCAATTCTCTCTTCAAAAACAAAACACCACGTCAGCGCTCGGAGCGTGAGGTCCCTACTACTTTCTACTTTTGGTTGTGGTGCTGGAGGCCCTTACAACTTCGCGGAACGTTTTGTGGACGCGCGAGCTCAGTGTTACCCTTGCAATGGGGAAAACACCTGTTTTCCGGATCTCCGTCCTCCCCGGAGCGCTGACCCCGTACAGCCCCCGTCCGACCTCCCCAGCTCATTGCCCCCTTCCAGAAACGCAAGGAACTCTTTTTCTCTCGACTGCCTCCTTTTTGTACTGGTCATCTCAAAATCAAAGCAAAACAAAACAAAACAATATCACTCAGGTGTGAAGCCCCAGTGCAGAAAGTGAAAGTGGGGACTAAGCCCTGCTGCTGCAGCACAGGTGAGTGCGCGCCGGGGTGGGGCGGGGCTCTGGGGCACGGCGCCCGGTCACGTGACGCGCGCCCGCCCAATCCCAGCGGCCTCGCGTCGCGCGCCGACCCGGGCCTGGGAAGCTCTTCTCGCTCAATGAAAGCTCTATTTTGGGCTGTTACCGCCTAAACGCCATGTGGAAACGATGTACCTCCCTCCGCTTCAGGTCTCCCTTGCCTGTAAACCTCGAGAGCTGGACGTCCCTAGCCCGTGGGTTCCTGGGCACTGTGCACAATCACTTTCATCAACCGCTACCTACTAGGTAGGCGGGAAAGAGCTTTGCTTTCTAGGCGTGTGTCTCCAGACGGGCCCAGGAAGGATAGGGCCTCAGTTTTCTCTGGTTTGTTTGCTGGGGAGGGAGTTAGAGCTGTATGCCTCCTTCCTCCAAAGCACATGTGCAAAGGGATGGTTGGAGGGAGTCCTGAAACCTTTGGGTCCCAAGAAGTGACCTAAGGAGTCCCGCTGTCGCCACTCTTCCCAGTTTGGTAGAGGGGCCCGTGAATGGCATTTAGCTCTCGCAAAACTGGGCAGATAAACGCACACGTCGACCCTCCTTTTACAATATTTCAAAATGATTCTGCAGTGTTTCTCTACTGGAATCGTTAATTATGCATAACTCAGTATCTTAATTTAAAGGAACTGAAGTCCTAACTTTGGGTTAGGTTCTCTTACAAAGACTTCAGCGATGCTTAGCTGGCATCTCGGGTTTGACCCCCAGCATCCACTACGAAACAAAAGCTAGCTTTCCTAAACTCAGTAACAATAGGATAACTGGTTTCAGCCACCTCTGGGTAGGCAACCCCCACCCCTAAAGCCCTCCTTCTCACTCCAACCTGCCCCTAGGTATGTTTGTGTAATCAGAGACTGATTGTAGCTGCTTTGACGTTTCTCCTCAGGAAAGCTTAGTTTGCATTCATTGAAGTTGCTTGCTTTCTAGGTTTATCTAGGCCAGCAGGGAAGGTGCCACTTGGAAGATTGCTGGGTTTCCTGCTTCAGTGTCTTCAGGAGCGGGCTGAGCTGCGCTGGTGTGCCGCTTAGGACTGCAATGAGGAGGGTGACGTTAGAAGGTCTTTAAAACGTTACGTTTGCTATTTTAGGAAACAGATTTTCAAAGAATCAAGGGTAGGGGACAAAATACATTTGGGCTAGGATTTTAGTGAAGAGGGAATCACGCCCAGAAGGAGGGATAGTAAAAGATGGTATGGGGCTCTGATATCGCTTAATCTGTAAACTCTGGCAATGTTAATAGATAGCTCTCCTCTGGCATTAATTCTTCAGTCTTTTAAAGCGGAGTAGAAAGGGACGTTGGATTGATCATTCCGGTTTGTTTGGAGAATAGAATTTCGTGTCACCAACTTGGAAGGGTAAATGAATCACAGAGTCGGATACGGCTAATTTGGGGGAATGTAAGCTTTATGCCTTTTCCTAATTTATGAAACGTGAAGGGGGGTAAGGTATTTATTTGTACGCTAGTTTAAGTGGGGCAGGAACACTGATTCCTGGTCAGTCACGCAAAAGCTGCGCCCAAAGTTTTCAAAAGCGCGGGGACCGTGGCGAGGGAGGCGAAGAGCCCGCGCTGCTGGGCTGGGCTCGGGTGCCGCGGCTGGGGATGCCGCATCTACTGATGGGTCGCCGAAGACGCGGAGAGGCGAGGGGCGAGGTAAGACGCCGCCTAAAGGGGCCCAGGCTCTCCCCCGGGGTCGTTGTTGGAAAAGCAAATTCCACGGTGAACTCTACCTAGCTCAGTGCGTACACAGCTAGCGGCTCTGGACTGGACTGCATTCGCCTAAATTGCGTAATTAAAAAAAAAAAAATACACCATTGCCACCCTACAGCTACGCTTCCGCTGGAAGACGAGCGGGGACGCGTGACAGCGCGGGGATAGCTTCTCGATTAGGTTTCTTGTTCTCCCAGCTCGAGCCCCCTCTTAAAAAAGTCGCTCACCAAAAACGGGGTGGGGGATGGGGGTGGAGACGAGAAGTTCCCGAATGCTGAGTTCATTTGGGCGAGGTGAGGAGAACTAGGGTCCTAACAGCAGGTCCAGAGGACTCTCGAGATAGGTTTAGAGCCCGTCCTTTTGTCTGGAGTGTCGCAGGACTCCAGAAGTGGGTTGTGCAAGACAAACTTCCAGATAAATCTTTGCCCGGATCCCCACTGCGGTCAAAGCATCAGTCCTGCCCGTAACTTCCTAACGACATCTTCTTGGAGCAGATTCCGCGGCGGGGACGGCTGGGTGTGCAAACTGAAAACAGTTTGTCAGCGCTCCAGTCCCGCCGCGTTGGGAATGCGCGCCCGGCCACGCGGTCCGGCCGGGTCCGGGGACGGCGTGCTGGTCGCAGGAGCCTCCCGGCTTGCGGAGGGCTTGAGTTTTCTGGCGGAGACGGAGGAGAGCCTCTGGTCGAGGGGATTAGAGCGCGCGTTTTCTCCGCGAGCACGCCGCCCGACGCCGTCGCAGCCGCGCACTTCCCGGTTTTGAAAGCCAGAGAGATGAGTCAAGCGCAAAAGCTCCGGAGTGACAATGCGAGCTTTTGACCAGCTTCATCCTCCTCCCCATTCCCTCGCCTTCTTTTAGGTCCTCGGTTCGTGACAAGTGCATAGGTTAGGCTGGCGCGGAAGAGGGTCGGGACAGGTGCCAGCTTGGGGCACCTACCCGGCGTTGTCACGTTCCCTTTCGGATCAATGATCTTTCATAACCAGGCTGGGCATGTTCACGCAGCCCCCTGGGCACTCTGGGGGACGTTCTCATAAGGCTTTCTTTTCTTTTCTTTTCTTTTCTTTTCTTTTCTTTTCTTTTCTACCTTCTAACAGAACCTTCTAGGAAAAATGTTTTTTAAAGTTTTAAATATGTTGATGTCTACAGAAACGGATAACAAAATTTCAAAGCATAAGGGAGGAAACAAAAAGAAAAGGTGTTTTACTTGGCAGTCATTGCTGAAGCTACCATAGTGTAGGACAGAGGAAGAGCGTTTCAGAAGAGAATTGATTAAGTAAAACCTTCAGCTGTAACGTAATAGAAAAGACACAGTAAATGGGAAAAATATTAAAATGTACACTACATACATGACACAGACGACTGAGAACCTGTGCTCCCACCGAAAGCCTGTTTATCCCAGGGAGAATATTTGTGGAGGAAAATTATTTGGTTATTTTCACAGTATTACATTTTCCTTTGAATTAAAGTTTTTTTTTCTTTTTTCATCAGTCAGCTAGACGTGGTTCTTTAATTAGGAGGCACAATGAAGTTTCTAACAGATGTTGTCAGCTACAAACTCTGATCCAAAATAATAAGTGTAATTAATTTTCGGGGACATCTTTAGTTTATAAGGCCTGAAATTAAAATACAATGCTTTTAAACATTGTGGTTCAAAAATGTAGGAAAACATTTGTTCCAGATCTTGTAGTGGCACCATTTCCTTGCTCTGTGTTGAAAAAGCCTTAAGTAGGATATGACCCTTCTCTCTTACTCCAAAACCTCTTTTTTCAAACTTGATTTCTTTCTGGTCTTAAAAATTCTACTTTAAAAATATTTGCTGATTTTTAAAAGTGAGCCAGATGAGATGAAATTCTTAAAATATAACATATTCCTGATCAGATCACATAACTTTTCTCATAAACTGAGTGTTATAAAGAATATGCTTAAGCAACTCTTCATCTAAATATAGCTTTCAAATATGTATAATTTAATCTGAATCAGTGTTGTCAAACTTCCAGTACCCTGAAATATAAGCACAAAGATCAAATTCTCTGTAATTGTCAGATAAATGTGGTAGTCACTGGTTCTACTTGGTGTAGTAAAAATTAATTAACAATTGATCATTTTTAAATTGAATATACAATGGTAAGACAAAATATTGAGTGGGATGTTCTAATATATCCAGTTCTTAACTCTTATGGCATCAGGTCTTCTAAACTCTATATGGTGTGTTGAAGATTTGTCATTGTAAGTTACCTGTTTCCTACACATTGGAAAGAGGGGTAAGTTAATATGTTTTCTATAGCATTCAACTTCTCTGCTGCCAAAACGTCTTATGGTTTGGATTGCATTTTAATATATACCATATTTTGAAATCTATTTGGTTTTATACAAGCTGCAGCCTCTGTGCAAATAACCTATCATCCTTTAGTGGATATTTATGGCTATTTTAAATAAAAAGTTTTTTAAAAGTGCCAAGAGAGAACATTACAAAGTGAGGTCTGTCTTCTTGGGATTCTATATCTATCTGAGTGTGAAGGGTAGATAGGGCTGATATTACCTCTTTTGACAGAGGGCTAGTAGAATCCTATGCTTCTGACACAAATTAAATGTGATTTCTTTCAAATTGACTGTCTCCTGGCATGGAGGCTCATCACCACGATTTCGGTTTGCCACATTGAAGTAAATAAGAAAACAAAGCCTGTACTTGCAACAGCTACTACTTATTTTTCAGCTTCTTTAATGACTACGATTCTTTCACTTATCTGCCCTGGACTATACAATGACAGGCTGCTGGAGTTCTGAACAGTAAAAAAATTCTAGATGACCAATAAAATTTAAATGACAAATGTGTATTGAGCACATACTATAAGGACTGGGGTAAGAAGTGGAAGACCAGTAACTCAGCCTTCCAAATGAACAGGCCTTACCAATAAGCCTAAGGCACTGGGATGGGGCTGCAGCTTCTTTTAATAGCAGTTTCATAAGGCTTTTCTTTTCTTTTCTTTTCTTTTCTTTTCTTTTCTTTTCTTTTCTTTTCTTTTCTTTTCTACCTTTTAACAGAATCTCCGTTGAATGATTTTTTTATATATATATATATTGTACTAAGTAGTTTTTCCTGCTGTCTCAATTGTTCTAGAGCTTCTTCATGTGTCGTGGAAGTCCTGAAAGTCTGGGCCAGGATTATAATATTTAAAAAAATTCATTTTTCTCAGTTCGTTCTCTCTTTTTAAATACTAGGATATTTGCTTGGTTAATAGTAGAATTTTAGTCCTTTTTTTAAAAAAATTGTTTGTTCTTCATTAACATGAATGACATTTCTCATTTGCATTTGCTTCAGTCTCATTTGGGAATGGGCCCAGTCTTATCTCCTTAACTGGTTAGTGGTGATGACACCTTAGTACTAGAGGTTCCCTGAGTTCTGCTGTCAACTCGCTTATACACCTTTTTTAAGGGAAGTAGGTTGGAGGGGTTACCCTCATAAAGCTCGTATTCTCCATATCTGTAGAAGAGATTTTGAAGCATTTCTTTACCCGTTGGAAATTATAAAATCATTGGAGGCATTACAGAATAGCAGAAAATGCTGGAAAACAGAAGAAGAGATCTCTGGACTTTGTAATGGGTATTTGGATGAGAGCTTCTAGATTATGTATGAAAAAAGGAACTATATATTTCAGTAGTATTTTATTGTTCAGTAGTGAGGTTTTAAATATGATGGTTTCTTGCCCTTCGAAAATGTACCTTAATACTGTATGCTCAAGCAGAATTAAAAAGTAAACTGGTTGAGTTTAGAAATATTCTATTAGAAAACTGTGTATGTTTAGTTGGTTTCTATTTTATGTTAAACAAAGTGCAGGGACTTTGAATAAATGAATTTTAAGTATTTTTATTACAAATTTAATTTACTTCTGGTTGTGGTTTTTAAAGTTTGGTCTTATAGATAAACATTGCTGCCTTTCACAGCATTTCACGTTTGAAGTATCTGTATATTGTATTCTGGGTCCATCAAGCTGAAAGCTTGTGGCTAAATATTAACCTTTTTTCAATTTTTTAATTGAAAGGATACTTTAAACTGTGAGAAGTGGCACATGTCTGTAGTCCCAGCTAGTTGGGAGGCTGAAGCATGTGAATTGTTTGAGCCTAGGAGTTCAAAGCCAGCCTGGACAACATAGTGAGACCCCATCTCCTAAAAAAAAAGGAATACTTTAAATATAAGACATACTTGAAAAAACTTTTTACAACATTTGACATTTGACATTTCTGTCTCTAAGATAAATATATAAGGTGCAACATTTTGCTTGATAGGAAGTTTATCTGTAAAGAAACCCATAAGTCAAATGGATATACGTGGTTTCTTTCTATACATATGACAGTTAATTTTACTTTATTTAGATTTTTGCTTCTCCTAGGATTACCAGTTTCAAAAAGTTTCTTCTTCAGTCAGACTTTGGGAAGCTAGTCCACCTAATTTAAAATAAAATGACATGAATTCCCAGTATTTCATTTCTTCATTTCACATCTTTTCTTTGTCTGCCCGAGGACTGTTAGTCAATTTTCATCAAAAAAAAACTATTTTTACCATTTATAGTTCTGCCTCTGCTGGGCTGGTAACATCCATCTTCCCTTTATTGGGTTACTATAATCAGCCTGGCTATTGTTTTGCACTGGGATTTTTAAAAGTTAATACATATATATATAATTTTTTTTTTTTTTTTGAGACAGGATCTCACTCTGTCACTCAGGTTGGAGTTCAATGGCATAATCTCGGTTTATTGCAGTCTCAACCTCCCAGGCTCAAGCAATCCTCACACCTCAGCCTCCCAAGTAACTGGGACCACAGGCATGTGCCACCACACCCAGCTAATTTTGTTTAATTTTTATAGAGATGGGATCTCATTATGTTGCCCAGGTTGGTCTCAAACTCCTAGGCTCAAGTGATCCTTTTGCCTTGACTTCCCAAAGTGCTGGTAATACAGGCATGAGCCACCACGCCCAACTCAAATGTATTTTTTCATAAAATTTAGATAACAGGGGGTTGGATCGCAGTGGCTCACACCTGTAATTCCAGCACTTTGGGAGGCAAGGCAGGAGGATCTCTTGAGGCCAGGAGTTTGAGATCAGCCTGGACAATATAGTGAGACCCCATTTCTACCAAAAAAAAAAAAATTAGAAAACACATTGTGATCAATTAGAACAAAATTTGTATACAAAAGTGACACATGATTTTTGCTTTTCTTGGGGGGTGGTGGGGCATTAAACCAGAGCAAGACACTGGTTCCAGGAAGTTTCTGGTTCATGATTAGGTAGAACACTACACCTCAGAACCAGAGTTCTGTCCCAAGTACGCAGTCAACCCAGTGCCTCTGCTCATCATATTACTGTCTACTCCTGACAGTCCAGTATAGACTTAACATCCTAGGAAACATTTTGTTCAGCCAGGGGCACTCCTCCTGTGAACTTTATGTGTGTTGGCACTGCTGTTACTTGCCTTATGCTAAGTCCCCTCAGACTTGAGTGTCATTGTGTGATGGGCTCAGGTGTACCTAAGCTACCTTCCAATCCCATGCCCTCCTTGCACTGGCTCAGGACCATGACTGCAGTAGAAATAAACTTAGACCTAGTGTTTACCAACAAGCTCATCTAACCTTTGGAGTGCAGTGCCTCAAATTCTTTGTGGGTTAAATATAAGTTATTGAGATTAAATGATATTTGCAAAAATATCCAACTTAAATCCAAGAGTTTCAGAGTATTTTAAGTTATTTTTAAAGGGTAAAGTATGTGACCTTCTATGTATTTCTTTTTATTTTTTTTTTGAAACAGAGTCTTGCTCTGTCACCCAGTTTGGAGTGCAGTGGCACAGTCTCAGCTCACTGCAAGCTCCGCTTCCTGGGTTCATGCCATTCTCCTGCTTCAGCCTCCCAAGTAGCTGGGACTACAGGCACCTGCCAACACGCCCAGCTAATTTTTTATATTTTTAGTAGAGATGGGGTTTCACCATGTTAGCCAGGATGGTCTCGATCTCCTGACCTCGTGATCCGCCCGCCTTGGCCTCCCAAAGTGCTGGGATTACAGGCGTGAGCCACCGCACCCGGCATTCATTATCAATGTATTTCAACTATACCAAAAACTATAGAGAATATTATAAACCAACACCTATCTCCAGTATACTTATTTCTGTGTACCTATCTCCAAGACATTTCAAAGCCATCTTTACCTCATCTTTAAAAAATATATACAAGCCAGGGCAGTGGTGCATGCCTGTAGTCCCAGCTACTCTCAAGGCTGAGGCAGAAGCTGAGGTAGGAGGATCGCTTGAAGCCAGGGCTTCAAGGCTTGCAGTGAGCTATGATAGTGCCTCTGGATAGCCACTTCATTCCAGCCTGGGCAACATAGTGAGACGCCATCTTTAAAAAATAAAATAAAAAATTAAAATATGGACATTTTTTAATGTTAAAGCCTCCTGTATACTCTTTCCATCTCTTTTCCCTCCCTCCCTCACCAAGGTTATTTCCATGTATGTTTTCCATGTATGTAATTTCCACTTATGTACAGACTTTTATATTTGTATGTATTTATAGTAATGTTTGTCTTATTAAAGAAAGCTGACATAAATAGTATCATATCATATACATGTGTTCTTTTTAACTAAGCATTATGTTTTTCTGAACATAATTTTCTGAACATAACATTTTCTGAACATCAATATATTCATATTGATATATGTTGCTTTGTTTCATTCCATTATCAATACTGTAGTAGTCTGTTAATGGACATGCCATTATTTATTTATTTTATAATTTTCACTATTTCAAATGAGGCTGCTGTGAACTTCTCATACATATCTCCTTGTGCACGGGTATAATTGTCTCTCTAGGGCACCACATAGAAATGGAATTGTGGGGTCGTAGGGTATGAATATTATCAACTTTGATAAGTGTCACTAAATTGATTTTCAGAGTGGTTGCATTAATTTACACCGATACTATTATAGCTTAATGTGAGTGCTCCTTTTGCAAGTATATTGTCACCAACACTTTGATAAGGTCTGACTTTCAAATACTTTTCCACTTCAGCTGGGTCTAAGACGGTGACTCATTTTTAAATTATGTTTTCCTGACCTAGTGAAATTGAGCATCTTTTCACTGTTGGACACCTGGTTTTCTTCTGCTGTGAATTGCTTGTTCTTATCCTTTGCTCATTTTTTTATTTGGGAGATTTGTTTTTATTAATAATTTATTATTCTGTGTCTAGTGTGGATTCTAATTCCTTATAGGTATGTTTGCTGTAAAAATATTTTCCTAAATCTTTGATTTAGCCTTGCATTGTTTATGGCGTCTTAAAAATGCAGAATGTTTTTAATACAATGAAATGTATTCATCTTGTAGAGTTTATTGTTTTGTCTTTTAAGAAATTCTCATCTAAAAGTTATAGATATATTTACCCATATATTCTTCTAAAAATTTCATAAAATTTTGCTGAGTATTTAATTGACCCAAAATGTATCATTGTTATGAGATAGAAAGCTGTTTTTCTCTACCAAGTGGATAACTAAGTATCCAGGCACCTTTAGTTAAGTAGCCCATCCTCTCCTTACACTTTTAAAATGCCATCTCTATCATGTATTGGTTTCATGTATATTTGTGTATGTCTCTTTTCTTGTCATTGGTCTATTTGTCTTTTTTCCATTATCCTTGTTCCATTACACTGGAGAAAATTGCTGTATCCTTGATATCTGATAGAGTGAGTTCCCAACTGTGTTTTTCAAAATTGTCTTGGTTATTCTTGGTGTTTTGCTCTCCTGTATGGATTGTAGGCTCAGTAGATATGCTTTTTAAAAAGTGGGAAAACATTATAAAGAGTATTTTTTGAGCTAATATCCACAATCACTTTCTGTAGATTTGAAACTGGAAATATTTAATAGTTTCTCTGTTTAATTGTTGGATCTTCATTGAAATGCAGTATGTGGTTGATACCAAACTAACTTGAAACCTGCTGTTGAATTTGGCTGTCCTGAATTTCAGTGCATGAACAAAATTGGAGAAGTTAATTTAGATTAAAAAAAAAATTGGAGCTTGACTAAGCTGAAGAGTGTTGGGTTGCAAAAAAAAAAAAATGAGGCTTTTTGTTTTCTTAAGTAGCATTTGAATTGAGATGTAGAGGTAAGGCCAGGTAATCGCTTTCTTTTCTCCTTTTGTCATTAAGCAGAGGTAGAACAATGGGTGTTATTTGAGAGCTGCCCTTCTAACCCTTGCTGCTCTTAAAATGCCTTCAGGTCATCACGAGGTTCTTAGTGGTGTTTTAATTTTTTAATTTAATGTTTAACTTCTGAGAGAATTGCTTATAAACATTTACGTTATTGATGTTGGTGGGACATGGTTAGATAATGGTGGCTATGGGTGATGATAAGGGGTTTCATAATAGGTTTATTTTGGGGAGTGATTAAAAGTATGATTGTCATAGTTTTATTTAATTGCAAATTTATTTTGGATTCTTTCATCCTTAAGGCATCTAATATTAGAAATGAATTTTAATGTTAAAAGGTAGAAAGATGTCTAAATCTTAAGATTTTTAAAATGTATTCTGCTTTATACAAACTTAGAAAATACTTTTGATTATCCTCATCAAATGTGACTTGACATCATAGTTGTTTTATAAATATTTTGAGATTTATTTTCTTACTTATTGCCTTTGCCCACTAGAAGAAAAAATGATATTTGAGGCATTCTATTCATTCCTTGTTATAACTTGTCAAGGATTGGTCCTAGACACTCCATGTTTACCTATAGAGAGTGTGGTCGCTGGTTCAAGGGCCTGATTTTTCTCAATTTTTCATTCTTTTCTGTTCTGAGTTTCACTTGACCAGGTTCCTCAACTGCGTGTGGCCAAGAGAGGAGGAATAGAGTTGGCCATTCTCTTTTGGAACATTCAGCAGGATTACATGTTATGGAGTTTAGGAATTTTTACTTTACTATAATACAGTGTTATTAGTTTATGATTATTTTTGTTCTTTTTCTTTTTATGTAAGTTGATTTATTCCAAGTTAAGAAAGACCAAGATATACCTAGTTAGAGAATACCTTTAGAGACATACATAGGGAGAGAGAGTTGGAATTTAAGATAGTTGCTCATTGATTCCTTTACTCATCATGCATAAGCATGCATGTTATGAATAAAGTGACAGTATAATGTATTGTCCAAACCAGGACACTTTTGAGACTGAAAGGGGGCATTAGGGACAATTATACCAGGACTATAAACACAAATCAGAACCTTCCCTGGCAGGTCATCAGATATTGACTACTGTGTGTCATGCTTCCTACATTCAGGACATTTTAAATAATTTAGTTAACACCCAGGGTGGGAAAGGAAGGGAAAGAGTTGATTAGAAAGAAGAGGGAGGCTTCACCCACAGACTGCAGGTTTATTGGGTGCTAAGTGTGCCCTGCTGTAGTCTGTTAGTTTCATTTCATTGGCATACTCTACCTTGCTTCCTTACTATCTATCCTTAGACATTTTAAAAAATTATCTTTAGCTTCTGCATTACTTTTATTTGGGGCTGGTAACATACTTCTGGCCCTTGTCTTTGTTACTATTTTTCTTATTTTGTAGTTGGATTAATTGGATTTTCAGACCATTCTCTAGGCAAAATTGGTTAGCTGTTTCTTTTGACCACTTAGGAAGAAGGCCTCCTAGTAATGCATGCGCTTTTTATTCCTGTCTGACTGCTCCAATCAAACGTTTTGTAGGTGGTTTATTTGGAACATAAAGAATCTGAAAGGAGCACAGACTTTCACCTCAGGTCCAGATCTTGCTAATTTTTGGACGTGAGTGTACTCAGTTCTCAAGGCAGAAGAGCTTTGTGTGCCTGTATTCCAGCATTGTTGCTTTAATTGCAGTTTGCTTTCTTCTCCAAAGGGAGAGTGAGTGGTGAATCAGTGGAGGAGTGACAGATGGAGGAAGGGGGTCATCTTTCCTTGTGTAGGTATATGGACTGTTTTGCAAAGAGTCATTTTGTTTTTGTGGGTAATGCTCTCCCCCCCTTTTCTGAAATCTATATCTGAGAGTACAAAATATGGGAGTGTGTGTTTGCTGATAATCAGATCAAAGGTTCCCAGGGGGCTAACCTACCTGAAAAGGGAAAGGGGCTATCGTGGCCCTCTGTAGCCTGACCTCTCCACTCTCTTATTGTAACAAAGTTTTTGATAGGCATCTAGATAGAAAGCTGCTGGGGGAACTTCCCAGGTGCTTCTGAGATGGAATGTATGCATCCATCCGTGGATACGATAAATGTGAGCTATTGGGGGTAGAAAAAAAACAGTAACATATATGCTAACATGAATATTGAAACAGACTGTTAATCTTTCATCAGAGCTTCTTGGTTTAGAATCCTTTTATTTGGCAATAATGAATGTAACTATTGACTAGTAACATTGTTGAAGAGACTACTATTTGTGGCACCAAAGATAAGCATAACACGAGTGACTTCTTGACGCTTTGCAAATATTTACAGGCTGAAATAATATAGTTTGACAAAAGAGCCAAGTGATTTTGTAGTGGCTTATTTTCTGGTTTTCCTACAATTCAGAAGATAGTTTATCTGAAAAAAATGGTAAGTTTTGTTTGTGGAGGTGTAATGGATTTTGAAACACAAAATATGGATTAATTTTTTTGAGGTGGGATAGTAATGGTGATAATGGTATGTATGACACCTGCAGTTAATAATATATTAAAAAGCATTTTAACACATTAGAGTCATCAAAAGTTACACCCACTTCCATTTTATACATTTTGCCATTTTGTGTTTAAAAATATATTGTCAACATAAAACTACCATTTTTGGAATAGATGCTTGTTAAAAATGTATCCTTATCAGTTTATCAAAAACAATTGTTAAAAATGATATATTTGTGGAAAGGGTAAAAACTTTCCAAAATACATATTTTTATGGAAACAATGAACTCTTTGCTGGATTTCCTCTTCTACTACATGATTCTTCTAATAATGTAATACATTTACAACAGGTCTGATACCTTTAATTCTCCGGTTCTTTCATACAGTTAAGTGCTTGCTGCAATCTTCTTAAGGCTGAAAGAATGACACATTCAAGAAGTCTTTGACAGTGTTTAAACACCTCTTATCAAAACTTAATTTCCATGAATGATTGATTTTGGCACTTGATGGAAGGCTGAAGAATGTTCAATTACCCCATTTTCATGTGCTAATGAAGCCGAAAGTGACTTAAGAGGATTTCTTTACACTGTGGCAGCCTGTTTGGATATGCACATGACTTCTTAGGTTTCTCTCCCAGGGTTTGTCTCTACTAAATAGTTGTCTTATTGAGTAACTGTGGCTAATCTGTCTGCTTGGCCACAGGCCTTGGCCTTCCTCTGTAGAGTGGACTGTAATTAGTGAAGCTGTCAAACAAGGTGTTTAATTTCAAGAGAACTTATTTTGTTCAAATCTTCCAATAACTTGCAAAATCAGTCAGGTTTAGATTTTCTGTTTGTTCACAAGCACTTCTTGAATTTTGAGTAAAATGAATATGGAAAACATTTTAAACTAGAAAAAAATGCAACTTTCAATTCCAAACTTTGGGTTTACAAAGCTTGACTATGAGATTCAATTTTTCACACATTGCACTAGAATTATCGTTAAAACACTTAAGCTTGGCTGGAAATATAAGTATCAAATTGAGGAATTTCCTGCTCTGTTTTTTGACAAGGGGTGGCTGAATGAGGAAGAAGAAAAATTATACTGTAGGAAAATACGTAAGACTCTCCCCACTAAAATACATGCAGTTCATGGGTTTAAATTTTGATGATTATGCTTCATGTTCCTGCATAATTTTAGTATTAGAAATGAGAAAACTTTATGGTTAGATATCCTTCAGGCTGTGATCCCTTTCAGTTTATAATCCTGTGGATCCAGAAAGGTTATTTCTCCAGCATCAGAAGACATCTGAGGCTTGCAGTAAAGTCACAGACTGGTTTTGTGACCCTAGATGAGCCACTTCCGGCCTCTTCAGTTCAAAACAACGATAGTCTTCATCCAAACTGCTTGTTACTTTCGCACAGCCTCCACTTCCTTCTCACGAAGGTGTCTCATTCCTCTGAGCATGGAAAGTGCTGTATTCTGGGGACAGCAGGAACTTGTTTAGATTGAGGCAAACATGCTGCGTGTAAACAGTTAATGCATGTGTGTTTTAGCAGACTCAGCCAAGACTGATGGGTGACTTCTTTTTTCTTTTTCCTCCCTTGTAAGGATAGTAGGACTGACTTCTCCAGATAACAACTGAGTAGTTGATTAGTGACTTTTGGTATAATCTTTTTTTTTTTTTTTGAGGTGGAGTTTTACTCTTGTTGCCCAGGCTGGAGTGCAATGGCACGATCTCGGCTCACCGCAACCTCTGCCTCCCAGGTTCAAGCAATTCTCCTGCCTCAGCCTCCCTAGTAGCTGGGATTATAGGCATGTGCCACCAGGCCCAGCTAATTTTGTATTTTTAGTAGAGACGGGGTTTCTCCATGTTGGTCAGGCTGGTCTCGAACTCCCGACCTCAGGTGATCCACCCGCCTCAGCCTCCCAAAGTGCTGGGATTGCAGGCGTGATGGTATAATCTTTACTTTGTAGTAAGGAGGAGAATATGTTGAGGAAAGAAGCAGCTCTGTTTCCTCCACGGACCCCTATCTAATGAGCTTGCAATTATGAGAATTTAATACATTAGCCTTGTGGGGTGAACCTAAACTCTACATTGAAGCTTGAGATTCTCAACTTCATTTAACATCAGATACCATTTTATCATCACCGTTTGTATGTAGAAGATACTTTCTCTTTTCCTCTACCCTCCCAGGAGTTATCTCCACCTCATCTCCTCACCGAAAATAGATAAAAATAAAAAGAGGGAAGAAAATAAGACTTTTGCCAGATATCATCAGAGTATCCTCAGGGTTTGGATGGTACACATAACGGAGAAATTACCTCCTTCTTTCTGGTTTTTTGAGGTGAAGGCAGTGTCCTGGCTGGTCCATGCCCCACTCAGGCATGGTGCTGTAGTGAGAAAAGAATATTGAAGTGGAGGGCAGCCATGTTCCTCATGGCTTCTCTACTTTGACAGCAGAGCAAAGTTATCTCGTCACCCTGGGGCTGGGGGTATCACAGTAAGCTTAAAATGTCTAAGGTCTCTTCAAACTCTCCAGCTCAGTGATTTTTTATGGCACTTGTGTGCAATTTGGAAGGTGTACTAAGACATGGCAACACACTGCACTCAAAGTCATGCTTATTGTCTGCAGCGTCCCCAGTGTATTTCACTGGGGCTTGGTCACAATCACATCTGACTTAATTTATCTTCCTTCTGAGTGATTTCTCTCTCATTTTTCTTAGTTTGCTTCCTTATCATTCTACATGTTTTTTAGGAATTGGTGAATCCAAAATTATTCGAGACAGGCCAGGCACAGTGGCTCACACCTGTAATCCCAGCACTTTGGGAGGCCAAGGAGGGCAGATCACCAGAGGTCAGGAGTTCGAGACTAGCCTGGCCAACATGGTGAAACCCTGTCTCTACTAAAAATACAAAAATTAGCCGGGCATGGTGGTGGATGCCTATAGTCCCAGGTACTCAGGAGGCTGAAGCAGGAGAATGGCTTGAACCTGGTAGGCGGAGGTTGCAGTGAGCTGAGATGGCGCCATTGCACTCCAGCCTGGGCGATAAAGCGAGATCTATCTCAAAAAGGAAAAAATATATATTTGAGACAAAGGCAACTGTCATTTTTGTTACAATGCTATTTGAGCAGACCATTCATGTGAAATTATCTACTACTGCATCTTCCAAATTACATGCAACTAAAGATAGGGGTATTGACAACTCTAAAGTTATATTCACAACTAATATTCTTGGTACTTTTAATCTTTTTAATTTCTTAGACTTTTAAACAAAGCAGGTGATATATAAACTTCCCACGTTATTTGGACTTTGCTCTCCTTTACCTAAGAGTTCTCCTGCTATCATTCGTCCCTTGAGGTTAGCTAACAGGGTCACCTGCCTGCCTACCTATTCTTTTAGCCTTCTTTCTGTTTTCCTAAAGGCAGCTCCTAACGACTTTCTCTAGCTCCAAGCTCTTCCATCTCCAGTCCTTCCTCCTAAGCTTCTTAACCAGTAGTCAGTATGCCCTATGAGGACATGAGCCAGGCCTCTCCTCTTCCCCACTGCACCCCGTGTGTTCACTCAATGTTTGGTCCATGAAAAATGTACCATTTTGATGAACTCTCTTTTTATCTCCAGAACCTCTAATGGCTTTACATCATGTACAGACTAAACTTCAGGCACCTTAATCCTGCATTTTTTCAAAGCATTTTAAGAAATGGTCCCAGTGGGGCTGGGTGCAGTGGCTCACACCTGTAATCCCAGCACTTTGGGAGGCTGAGGCGGGTGGATCACGAGGTCAAGAGATCGAGACCAACCTGGTCAACATAGTGAAACTCCGTCTCTACTAAAAATACAAAAATATTAGCTAGGTGTGGTGGTGTGTGCCTGTAGTCCCAGCTACTCTGGAGGCTGAGGCAGGAGAATCACTTGAACTCGGGAGGCAGAGGTTGCAGTGAGCCGAGATCGTGCCACTGTACTCCAGCCTGGTGACAGAGCAAGACTCCATCTCAAAAAAAAAAAAAAAAAAAAAAAAAAAGAAAAGATCCCAGTGTCTCTCACATGACTCACACTTGTGGGAATCTTCTCCATGTGCAGAGCTGGGGTACCCCTCCTTAAAGTCTTTCAGTACCTGTGCACCAGCTCCCCACCCTTTCACACTCTTTTGCCACAAGTGTCTCCTTTATAATATTTGCAAACACACTGAATATTTACTAAGTGCCTGGTACAGAGGATGCAGACAAGGTAAGTCAAGCAGCTCCTGCTCTCTAGGATTCTCCTTCCCTCCCAGGACAGTCAGGCAGGAAAGCAGGGCCCAGTCAGGCCACTTCTGAGTGTGAGAGGGAGTTGGGGGGCTCTTTGATGGTGCCCCTTACTGGAAGTAAAGGCAGAGACTAGACACTGGCTCTTTATCCCTGTTTCTCCAAGGCTTTCCCTGATGCTTTGCCTAAAATAGATGCTTGGTTCCTGGCCATTGCCTGTACTGCCTTTGTCTTTCTTCTCTTGATAGCTTTGTCTTCTGCTGTCTCCAGTAGCTCCCACCTGGAATGTCTACTCCTTCAACTCTGCCTCTAGGAATATTCCGCTTTCCACAAGGTCCAAATCAAAGACTATGGTCTCCATACAGAGGTGGCCAGGTCCATGGCCAGGCATCGTCTCTGACTCCTGAAGCCCCCAGCAACTGAACACAGGCTCCTCACGGCAGTGGTTATATTCTGCCAAGTTCTATGTCTACCCTTTGGCTCATGCCCCCTTCTGTCTTAGCTCTCTTACCTCCCTAGAACACTTGCATAGGGGGTCGTCAGGCTCTTGGTGTTGGTTCTCAGCATAAATTAACTTTGACAAGAGATGTTTGAAGCAAGGAAATTGGACAAATTCCAAATGAATGAAATATATTTGAAGTATGTATGTGACAATCAGGTTAATGTTATTCATGAACTTCAAAGTGGATTCATTCCAGTTCCAATTTATATTGTAGCAAATATTTACATGGGTGTTTTAGGGTGACTTTCACTTCCTTCTAGTCCAAAGAGCTAGATCACCCTAGGCTGTAAGAAAAAAATTTAGAAAGGTTTTAAATTTACTTGGGTGAGTAGTTAGCATTCTTTAGGCAAATCATTCCCCCCAGGATTATATTTTTATTTTCTCACAGCTCTGCTTATTTCAAAAAGTTGCACTTATTCAGAGCTATAGTAAAGGAGGAAAAGGGTGTGCAAGAAATCTATCTACATATATACACATGGGGGAAAAAACTGTATCAAGATGGAAAGCATAAATGAACAAATTAGGGGTGCATGTAGGAGAGAAAGCCCTGGAACCAAAGAAGGAGCTATCTCAGGACGGAAGTTGTGAGCATCCGACTTGAACGTGATGTGATTATCTTCTCCCTTCTGAATATTGTTTTTTTTAAATAGAGTCTTGCTCCATTGCCCAGGCTGGAGTGCAGTGGCATGATCTCAGCTCACTGCAACCTCTGCTTTCCGAGTTCAAGCAATTCTCCTGCCTCAGCCTCTTGAGTAGCTGGGATTATAGGCATGCGCCACCATGCCCAGCTAATTTTTGTATTTTTAGTAGAGACAAGGTTTCACCATGTTGGCCAGGCTGGTCTCGAACTCCTAAACCTCAAGTGATCCACCTGCCTGGGCCTCCCAGTGTGCTGGGATTGCAGACATAAACCACCGTGCCTGGCCCTTCCTGAATATTTGAGTTACCCCTATGGCAGGTCAAAGTCAGCGAAGTCCAACAGGCACTCTGAGAGCTATGGGGTCCCACGATGTGTCCAGTTCCCCTCTCTGCAGAGTATGGTAAGCTTGGCGTAGGGCCTCTACAAACTAATTTAGCTTGCATAATTAAGTCTTACGGCTTGAGATACCCAAGAGTTTGACAGGCACTCTCTGACAGGTGTTTCTAATCCTTTACTTACTTGTTTATCCTTGCAGAACCCCTTTTTCAAAGAAAAGCTTACTATGAATCTTAATAAATAGAATATGAATAAATGATAGTTTAATACTACAAATGCATAATCATACATATTTTATATATGTATCTTTAAAGAATTTATTTATTAGGAAGTGAATCAGCTCAACTTTTTTGACCCCCAAACATGAAATCTATGGTTATGGATGACAGTGATAGCCTTATGTCAGCCTGCACATCTACATCTTTAGAATTTAATGAAGCATATACACCGTGCGCCTTATCAAATCAATCCATTTCATTGGCCAGTTTGGTTCAATTCAACTTAAAGCTGATTGATCTTATCACCTCTATCAGCAAGTTTTATTTTTAAATTTACTTTCTAAAAATATTCTAGTTTTAAGGTCACAGAAAGCACCCAAAACTATCAAGTACTAAAACTAGAATTCTCTGAAGCATGACACTGTGGAGCTGTGTTATCACAACGTGCCCTGTCGTGTCAGGGGTTCTTTTGTTAACTGCACAACTCACTTTTGGCCAACAAACTGCATGGGGCGATGACCTCAAGCCTTTCCCAGGAAGTCACTGAGCTCATCCTGTGGGTACTGGAGATCCACTTAGATAGCTTGACGTGTGTGGACTTGCTCAGGACTACAGTTTTAAAAGATCAGGGCAAAGCAAGTGTCCTCTCAGTAATGTACATCTGGGGATTTCAGCTGCAGCCACTGAGTAGCAGCAGGACCAGCCTGCAGAGTCCCATTTGAAAGCTCTTGCTGGGGTAGGCCCTGCACTGTTAATGCCCACAGGGTGTACCTTTTCATCTTTATTGTCTTCTCTGATTGTATCTTTTTATCTTGGGGTAGTTTTCTTCTATTTGTTTGTTTTGTTTAGCTTTTCTATTTTAAAGAATTACATTACATTGTTATAGATATTACCCAGGATGTACGGAAGACTTAAATTTGTCACTCTTCATAACAATCCCAGAGCTAAGAATACTCTCTGAGGAACTTCTGTTGCTGCTTTGGGCCTGGTCTGTGGAAAGGGCAGTTGACCCTACACTGGGATTTCTTGATGTTGACTGCAGCTATTGTAAACTTATTATAAAAAGGCACTTAGGTCCTTTTTTTTAGTGAGACTTGAACTCCAGTCTGTCTCCAGCCTGGGAGAATACCAGGACTTGCCTGGGTCTGTCCTGGTTGCTGGAGGCAGCCTGCCTTCCTGGGGTGGAAGCAGGAGGGTGGTGGGTATGTGCAAAGGGAGCCAGAGCCTAGTGTGAGGAATGGAGTACACTATGCTCTCCTCCCTGAGGGCAGTGCTCAGACACATGGGTGAGAACCCCTCATTCCCTCCTGCCTTCTCACTCCTCACCCCCTGCAAAACTGCTTACTGTGGTGCAAGGAACAGGAGTTGGAGTCCGAAGTCCCAGGTTAGTGGCATTGCCAAAGCGGGTGGCTTGGGAGTGGTTCGGGCTCACCTCAACATTCGATTTAAATGAAGACTGTGCTTAGTGGCCAAGTTCTTACTCTCAGTCAGCCTCCTGCCTCGGTCACTCACATACACTCTCCCACACATTCACACACATGCCACACGCACACTACAAACATACCACAGCACACACATACCATACCCCTTCACATTTACACACTATACACACAAACATACCACACACACACCACACCCCTCCACATTCACACACACCACACTACACACACACACAAACATACTACACATACCACACCCCTCCACATTCACACACCACACACACAAACATACCACACACACCACACCCCTCCACACACCACACACACACAAACATACACATACATATCATAACCCTCCACATTCATACACCACTCACACAAACATACCACACCCTCCACATTCACACACCACACACACACAAACATCACCCCTCCACATTCACACACCACACACAAACATACCACATACATATCATACCCTTCCGCATTGACACACCACTCACACAAACATAGCACACCCCTCCACATTCACACACCACACACACACAAACATACCTCACACACCACACCCCTCCACATACCACACACACACAAACATACCACACACACCAACCCCTACACATACCACACACACAAACATAGCACACCCCTCCACATTCACACACCACACACACACAAACATACCACACCCCTCCATATTCACACACCACACACACACACAAACATACCACACCCCTCCACATTCACACACACCCCCCACACACGTACCACACACATATCATACCCCTCCACATTGACACACCGCTCACACAAACATACCACACCCTCCACATTCACACACACCACACACAAAAAACATACCACATACACACATACACAAAAAACATACCACATACACACAAACATACCACATGCATATCACACCCCTCCACATTCACACACACACACACCATGCACACACCCCTCCACATTCACACATACCATACTGCACACATTATACACATACTGACATACCACCCCCACACACACAACACTCCCCACACACATCCCACAGCACACACTCCTCACACACACCATGCATACTGCATGCGTGTTGCAAACATACACCGTACATTACCTCCTGTACACACAGCCCATTATACTTGCTTTGCAGCTGGCAAGTCCCCCTCTCCCAGCACCTGCCCCAGATGTGTTCAGGTGAATGGTTTTCTAGAGCAACTTCAGAAAACTCAGGAACTCTGAAGAGCCAAACCTGAGTGATATACCCTACGGAAAAGATTACTTGTTTCTCTGTCTGAAAATGCAGGAAAAGTTTTGAAATTTGTTTTCTGCTTTTTCAGTTTTTAATTTGTCAGATGGCTGAACAGATATGCCATTAGATGTATAAGATTTGGCATGTCCTTTTTTGATGTCTGTGACGGTCTTCTTCTGTCACCCAGGCTGGAGTGCAGTGGCACCCTCTCAGTTGAAGTAGTTCTTGTGCCTCAGCCTCTCCAGTAGCTAGGATTACAAGCGTGCGCAACCACACCTGGCTAATTTTTGTATTTCCAATAGAGACGGGGTTTCACCATGTTGGCCAGGCTAGTCTCGAACTCCTGTCCTCAAGCAAGCCAACCTCCTCAGCCTCCCAAAGTGCTGGGATTACAGGCGTGAGTCATCATGCCTGGCCATACTCTTGAACAATAGATCTTTAATCATTGCTTAGTGCTTATCATCAAGCTTCCCAATCCCTCTAAAACAGAAATACTGTATAGCTACCTGCCTAAAGTGAACTTACCCTCATTCACCCTGCCTGTAAACTGCCTTTTGACCTTTTATTTTCTTTCTTTCCTTCTTTCTTTCTTTCTTTCCTTCTTTCTTTCTTTCTTTCTTTTCTTTCTTTCTTCTCTGTCTTTGTTGCTCAGGCTGGAGTGCAATTGCGTGATCTCGGCTCACTGCAACCACCACCTCCTGGGTTCAAATGATTCTCATGCCTCAGCCTCCCGAGTAGCTCGGATAACAGGTGTATGCCACAACACTCGGCTAATTTTTGTATTATTAGTAGAGACGGGGTTTTACCACGTTGGCCAGGCTGGTCTCAAACTCCTGACCTCAGGTGATCCACCTGCCTCAGCCTCCCAAAGTGCTGGGATTACAGGCGTGAGCCACCATGCCCAGCTGACCTTTTCTTAAAGTTCCTTTCTTCTTTTGAGAGTCATTTTCACCAAGAGCCAATATTGTAATCTTCATTAGTGCTACCAAGAGTTCCTGAGGACCCATATGTACCAGTAGAGATTCTGCTGCTGAAGTGGCTGCTTGCCCGCTTGGCTAGCCACACTGTCCTCTGCCCTTTGCTCCCAGGCTCTGTTCACTTGCTGGTTCTTCTGGATAGAATTCTTTTCCCCCTAATCTTGTTCCCCTCCCTTTGTGGGTTTGGTCACCTCTTCACAGAGGCTTTTCCTGCTGGTCCTATCAAAAAGAGCTTCCTCCTCCCCAATCCCTTTATCCTGCTTTATTTTATTCTTCCATAGCTCTTGTCACTGTCTAAATGTATTTATTTGTTTACTTCTTTACTGTCTCTGTAACCAGAATACTAACTCTATGAGGACAAGGAATTCTTTTTTTTTTTTTTGAGACGGGGTCTCTGTCATCCAGGCTGGAGTGCAGTGGTGCAATCATGGCCCACTGCAGACTCTGCTTCCCAGGCTCAAGTTATTCTCCTGTCTCAATCTCCTTAATAGCTGGGACCACAGGTATCCACCACCATGCCTTGCTAATTTGTTATTTCTTTGTAGAGACAGGGTCTCCCTGTGTTGCCCAGGCAGGTCTCAAACTTCTGGGCTCAAGTAATCCACCCACCTCTGCCTCCCCAAGTGCTGGGATTACAGGCGTGAGCCACCGCAGCCAGCCTCTGGACAAGGAATTTATGTGTTTGCCTTGTTTACTGTTGTCTTCAGTTTGAAACAGTTTCTAGTGCATAAGAAATGTTAAAAAAAAAACTTGAATGAAAAGTATTGAACAAAGAACTTGGATGAATGCAAATGCTGAAGTGTTCAGGATTTTTAAAAAAATTGAAACCGAATTATTTTAATATATGTGATCTACCTTTGATCTACAATGTAAGTCTAAATTTAATCTGTAACAAATGTGTTTATTGTAGATTAAATAAATGATAGATAATATATTTAATCTATAATATTAAATTAAATATTCTGTAAATTTATTTAATATTATAACAAAGTTAATCTATAATCATCACATTTCTAAATTTTGGATTTATCCTAAGAAGATAGAACACATTTTTTAATAGAAACTTAAAAGGCAGCTGTTGGCTTTCTGGTGACAGGTGTCTTTCTTTCTTTTGTAAAATAGCCAAAGCTGTAAATTATTGTGATCAAAAATAGTTTGGGAAGATGGTGGGCAGGGGTTTTGCTTTGTCTTGCTTGTCTTTCTGTGAGATGGGGGTGAGGAGAGAGAAGGAGACACAGGGACGTAATAGGTTCATAGAGTTCAAGATACAGCCCCCTGGGACGCCGGGTAAATTTCCTTAGATTTAAAAGAACACAGCCTTGCCCTCGTAGTCTGAGCAGTGGCCATCTAGAGGCCACCCCCAACCAAGGGCTCCCTTTGCTGGGATGGATAACTCAAAGCTGGGGAGGTTGCGTTTCTTCCTTTCTTTTACAAGGTGGTAATCTCTTAGCTGCCTATGGAAATAAGGCTGCTTTGAAAGAGGAGCTTTACACATTGTAAACTTTTCCCCCAGGGCAAGTCAGCCATCCTTAATGCTTCTTGAAGTTAAAATTTCTTTTCTCTCTTTCTCCTCATTTCTTTCCTTTAAAAAATTTTTGTTAATGAAGTAGAAAATGAACTTCTCTACACTTGTTAAAAAGTGCTACTTGGGTAAAGGAAATGTCTGTCCCTTCCACAAATGTGTAAAACTCTATCCCATTTGAGTTTGGCATTTGAAGATTTTAGACTCCTCAAGACTTAAATGAAAGGCAAGGTGCTAAACAATGAATATGCCACCTTTTGTATGAGAAAGAGAAGAAGAGATTTGCTGTTGTTTGCTAAAGAAACACTAGAAGAATAAAGAAGAAAGCAATAACAGTGGTCTCTCTGATGGACAGGTGTGGATGTAAGCGGTAGGTGCATGGGTGGAGATAGGACGGAGGGTGGGACTTCTCCCTTTTTATCCTTTTATATCATTCTGATTTTTGAATCATGTAGTGTATTACGTATCCAAAAATATAAAACAGAAATTCTTAAATCCCATCTTATTTTGATCTTTGATACTTTTCTGATTCCCCCCCCTTTTTTTTTTGCAGGGAGTAGGGTGTGATTTTTAAAAAATTGTAGTAAAATATACATGACAAAAGTTACCATTTTAACCATCTTCAAGTGTGCTATTCAGTAACATTAAGTTTATTCCCAACGTTGGGCACACTGTCAACATTATCTGTTTCTAGAATTTTTTTTCTTCATCCCAAATAAAAGCTCTTTACTGATTCAACAATAACTTTTCCCCTTCCTCAACCCCTGGCAACTTCTATTATGCTTTGTTTATATGAATTTGGCTCATATATGTAAAATCATACAATATTTGGCCTTTTGTGTGTGGCTTATTTCACTTAGCATAGCATAATGTTTTCAAGGAACATGCCTATTGTAGCATGTCTCAGAATTTCATTCCTTTATCTGGATGAATAATATTCCATTGTGTGTATGGATTGCCACATTTTATTTATTCATTCATTTGTTGATAGATGTTGGGCTGTTGCTACCTTTTAGCTATTGAGAAAAATGCTGCTATGAATCTTTAGTGCTTTCTTCATATCGTTATATACTTATGAGGTATAATTATTTACATTTATCTTTTTATTTACTTTTTTAAAATTAACATTATTTTCATTTATCTTTCCTTCTAGCCTGGGAATTTGACTTGAGAGTAAGGGACATGTATTGTCTTACTCATTCGTATACCCCGGGTACCAGTAGATTAACAAGCAGGCGTTCAGTTGGCATTTAATAAATGTCTGTCAAATGACTAAATGGTAGATGGAAAATTAGTTTTGTATTTACGTCATAAAGGACAAAAGAAGATTTGAAAAGTTGACACTTGAACAAGGGTTTGAACTTTGAGGGTCCACTTATACACAGATTTTTTTCTTTTCTTTTTTTTTTTTCTGAGACGAAGTCTCACTCTGTCACCCAGGCTGGAGTGCAGTGGTGTAATCTCGGCTCACTGCAACCTCTGCCTCCCGGGTTCAAGCAATTCTCCTGCCTCAGCCTCCTGAGTGTCTGCGATTACAGGCATGCACCACCACGCCCAGCTAATTTTTGTATTTTTAGTAGAGACGGGGTTTCGACATGTTGGCCAGGTTGGTCTCAAACTCTTGACCTCGTGATCTGCCTGCCTCAGCCTCCCAAAGTGCCAGGATTACAGGCGTGAGCCACTGTGCCTGGCCGCACAGATTTTTTTTTCAAGAAATATGTTGGAAATTTTTTGGAGATTTGCAACAATTTGAAGAAACTCCTAGATGAACCATGCAGCCTAGAAATATTGAAGAAATTAAGAAAAATGCATGATGAATGCATAAAATATATGTAGATACTCATCCATTTATGTGTTTGTTAATTGACACTTTATGTTATTGGTTCTGGTCAACAGGAGACTATTAGTTAAGTTTTGGGGGAGTCAAAAGTTATATGCAGATTTTTTATTGCAGAGGAGAATTGGTGCTTCAACCCCCTCATTGCTCAGTGGACAACTTGTATTTGTTCAGCTCTCTCAGCTTTGAAAAACTGATCTTGTTTATTTGGAATTAGTTTTAAGTTAAAACATATTTAGATGATAGGAAGTTGCTGTAGAAATGTATCTATTTTCTAAACACAACATGGCAGTCAGAAGGCAATATTAATGAACACAGGCTAATAGAAAACACTCTTGCTCTGTGTGTGTCTGAGTCTGGGTGTGTGACTCCATTGTGAACTGGCCTTAGAGGATGACCTGCGCGCCTTCACCTTACCCCTGCCAGAGGGCACCATGTTATGAATAAAGCAACTAAGTTTAGAAACAGGCAAAGGGAAGCAGAGGTGGGGTTTTGGGTAAGTTCACACAGTTGCTTGGCCAGTCTGACCCTGGGCAAATGTCCCCTTATCTCTCAATGATGGATGATGCAGCAGCTTTGACCAAACTGAACAATCCTCATTTCAAGACCAGCTGCCTAATTTTTTTCTTTTTTGGAAAGAGACCCTGAAGGATGTTGATTTAGTGGCATCTCCTCACGGTTGACTCTGTCAGTCATCAGGATACTGTGGAAGCAGGGGCAGATTAAAGGCCAGGCCCACTTTCTGAATGAGAAATAAAGCCTGGGGTGGGCTGAGGGTCAGAGGGAGTGTGGGTGGGAAAGTTCTTTCTTATTTTAAATGTGTGCCTCTGGCTTCTGGAGAAATGATACTGAACATGGTGGACCTGTAGGGCTGTAAAGAACTGTACTGATAATCTAGTCCAGCTTCTTGGATTTATTGGTGAGGAAATTAACAGATGAGATTGCTTAGGAGGTTTATATGTGACCATGTACCTAGGAGGCAGAACTGGGCAGATACCAAAACATTTTCATCTGAACTGCTCAGCCTTTATGAAAAATCTTGATTTTTTTGATGACTATTTCCTCAACAGAATACCTTTAAAAACATACAGCTGGAATCAAAGATATTTGGTATGAAAAAGTAAATTTGCTAGTAATGGAATGTATAGTTATTAAAGTAGTTTTGTTAATATAATAATTTATAGTGTGTTAAATAGACCATACTTTTTTAGAACAGCTTAGATTTACAGAAAAATTGAGAAGCTAGTGTAGTTTTCATATTCCCCACACTCAGTTTCCTGTGTTATTCACATCTTACATTAGTCAATTAATGAGCCAATGTTGATACATTGTCATTAACTGAAATCCATACATCATTCAGATTTCCTTAGTTTTTACCTAATGTCCTTTTTCTGTTCCAGGATTACACTGAGGAGATCACATTACATTTAATGGTCGTGTTTTCTTTAGGCTCCTCTGGTCTTGACAGTTTCTCTGAATTTTCTTGTTTTTCATGACCTTAACAGTTTTGAGGAGCAGTGGGCAGGTGTTTTTTAGAATGTCCCTCAATTGAAATATGCCTTTTTTTTTTTAACATGATTAGTCTGGGGTTACAGGCTTTTGGAGGCAGACTAGAGAGATAAAGTGCTATTTCATCACATCATATCAAAAGTATATATCAACATGACTTATCACTGTTGACGTTAACCTCATCGCCCAGCTGAGGTGGTGTTTTTCAGGTTTCTCCAGAGGAAAAAATGACCCATTTTTCCCACCTTTTCATATGGTACTCTTTGGAAGGAAGTTACTATATCCACCTCACACGCAAAGAGGAGGGAGTTATATTCCACCTCCTTGGGGACAGAGTATCTACATACATTATATGATATAATGGGGTTCTATATTCTAAGAAAAGTGCTGGGCACAGTGGCTCATACCTGTAATCCCAGCACTTAGACCGAGGCAGGTGGATCACTTGAAGCCAGGAGTTTGAGACCAGCCTGGCCAACATGGTGAAACCCCGTCTCTACTAAAAATACAAAAATTAGCTGGGGATGGTGGTGCACACCTGTAGTCCCAGCTACTTGGGAAGCTGAGACACAAGAATCGCTTGAACCTGGGAGGTGGAGTGAGCCAAGATCATACTGGACAGAGTGAGACTCCATCTCAAAAAAAAAAAAGAAAGAAAAGCTTAGAACCTTCTATATGATTTTATATGTTATTTAATATGTTTTATATGTTATTTACTCTTATAAATTTACCCAAGTAGCATCTGAAAGTAACATGAATGATTGAAATATAGATCACTCATACTGAGTTTATAGCTTTTAATTTTTTTCTTCTCCTTACAATTAAAAAAAAATAGAACTTAAAATTTGATCAATTTGCATTTTCACTTATTTATGCCAAAAAGAAGCTAGCTAAAAGTGAAATGGGGTAGTTGGAGAAGTAGATGTGAATATTTTGTATATTGACTGTCAGCCCCTAAGTAATAAATGATGCACTATGTTTATTATTGACTTGCTTAATTTCTTTCTGTTTTGGTTTTTAAGATGAAGTCTTGCTCGTTCTGTCACCCAGGCAGGAATGCGGTGGCGCAATCTCAGCTCACTGCAACCTCTGCCTCCGGGGTCAAGCAATTCTCCTGTCTCAGCCTCCCAAGTAGCTGGGACTGCAGGTGCCTGCCACCAGGCCCGGCTAATATTTGTACTTTTAGTAGAGATGGGATTTCACCATGTTGGTCAAGCTGGTCTCGAACTCCTTATCTCAGGTGATCCGTCTGTCACAGCCTCCCAAAGTGCTGGGATTACAGGCGTGAGCCACTAAACCTACCTCTTTCAAAAAAAGGAAGAGCCAGGCTCAGTGGCTCACACCTGTAATCCCAGCACTTTGGGAGGCCAAGGCAGGTGGATCACTTGAGGTCAGGAGTTAGAGACAAACCTGGCCAACATGGTGAAACCCCATCTCTACCAAAAATAAAAAATTAGCCAGGTGTGGTGGCATGCACCTGTAAGCCCAGCTACTCGGGAGGCTGAGGCAGGAGAATCGCTTGAACCCAGGAGGTGAAGGTTTCAGTAACCCGAGATAACACCATTACACTCCAGCCTGGACAATAGAACGAGACCGTGTCTCAAAACAAAAACAAAAACAAACAAACAAAAAACACAAACAAAAACATAAAAGTTAAAAAGAGAGGGAACCAATGTTTACTTAGAACTTCTTGTATGCCAGGCAGTTTACATTTATATGTGTATTTTTACCTTTTTAAATTATTTTTGAGACAGGGTCTGGTTCCCTCACCCAGGCTGGAGGGCAGTGGCACAGTGACAGCTCACTGCAACCTCAAACTCCTGGCCTCAAGTGATCCTCCCGCCTCAGCCTCCCAAAGTGCTGGAATTACAGGCATGAGCCACCATGCCTGGCCTACATTTATGTTATCTGACAAGAACTCAGAGAACTGATGGGGAGCAGTGGAGTATACTGTCCCCATTTTACAGATGAAGAAGCTGAGACTTGGAGAGATTAAACAGTTTGCCCAAAGTTTATACAGACCAACCTGGATCCAGTCCAGGTCTACAAAACCCCTAAGTGTTCTTTGTATTCTATTATGCATCCCCCACCATTTTTTTTCCCTATCCTTCATGGTGAATTTGATAAAGGGGAGGAGGAAGGAAGAGTTTGCCCTAATTCATAGAACATTCTAAAGTAATGTGCTTGGCATTCCACATGAAACTACTCTTCTATGACTTATGTAATTTATAAATTGGTTAAGTCCTTGGGCAAGTCCCTTCACACCTAAATCTCAATTTCCAAATGGATAAAAAGAGAACTTTGAGTAGGCCAACCTAGAGTGCCTTCCCAGCAGTCACACCTACACCCGGCTCCATGCCAGTCCTTTCCCCCTCTTGTCTACCTGCACATCCTCTGGGGACTCTCATTTTGTTGGCATGGATTTGGGCTCTTATTATATAAAAGACTAGCATTAATAAGTACAGTAAAAAGTAGGCCAGTCATAACAATAACTTCTTAAAGATAGTTTTATTTGATTTTTGATAATCTAAGAAAAACACAAGTGTGTGCACTAAATCAAGTTGGCAAGAGTGTGTAATCTGATGCCAAGTATAAACTGAGCAGACTTCAGACTTACTGACATCAGATTCTTTGGTTATGCTTTCTTTTTAGTTTTTAAAAAGTACTTCCAGTTTCCTATGTTTGGGTGGTTTCCCTTCCCAAGCTCCTTCCCTGCTCTTATTCCAATTTCAGTAGAAAATGCAGAAAATGGAGGAAAAGCCAAGAAAGACTGTGTGCTCTTGGAGAAGTGAGTGGCCATGCAGAAATCAGCAGTCTCCCTTTCATTGAAATTTGCCCAAGTAACCAAGTCTTGAGTAGAGTAAGCCCAACAGGGTTGGTTTTCTTTGAATTAACCTGAGAGGCTGCTACTCCTTTACTTAGGGCAAAAAAGAAGCTTTCTTAAGTACTGTTGCAGGAAAACATAATGATGGCCATGCAGTTAATTAAGAAGCAAAAAGGAACATTCCACTCCTCTTCTCAAAGTGAAATGTTTATTTCTTCAGGTGTGTACCAACTCTCAGGAGATTATCACAAAGTAGACTGATGACAGAGGAAGTCATTTTATGCTTCATGTTTTCTCATCTCTGAAATGGGAGTTACAGTATCCTCCTACGGAAAATACTAGTATAAGGATAAAATAAAGCAAGAAAGAGCTTAAGACATACTGGTGTTACAATGGAAGTAGTGGTAAAAGAGTAGTTGCTCTTTTCCACTGAAAGAGCAAGCTGTTCTAGCAGAATTTGAAATGTGAGATTCCATGCAAATCTTCTAGATAATTGGGCATTTATCCCTAAGTACTAAGTGGAATATTTAAAAAATTATTTATTTAGTTAGTTGGTTTAGTTTAGAGACAGGGTCTTGCTTTGCCGCCCAGGCTGGAGTACGGTGGCAAAAGTGATCATAGCTCACTAGAGCCTCCAATTCCTGGGCTTAGGCGATTCCCCTGCCTTAGCCTCTTGAGTAGCTAGGACAACAGGCATGTACCACCACCATGCCCAGCTAATTTTTTTTCTTTTTTTTTTTTGAGATGGAGTTTCACTCTTTTTCCCCAGGCTGGAGTGCAACGGCTCAATCTCGGCTCACTGCAACCTCCACCTCCTGGGTTCAATTCTCCTGCCTCAGCCTCTCAAGTAGCTGGGGTTACAGGCATATGCCACCAAGTTGAGTAAAGCTTCCTAGAGGAGGGGAGGGCTGGTCAGAACTTACTTCAGATCATTAAAATTTAAACCACTGTTAAACACTACAGGTAGTCTAATTAAAGTGCCAGAATCTTACACACACTAAAGAAAATACCCCACAGTAGAGGAAAAATAGAAAGAAAATAAAAATATTGTCCGCAGTATATGATAAATTAAATAACCATTGAGAGGCGACAAAAATCATGTCCTCAGATCATGACAATTCCCCATTACTGACCAAATTTACTCATATCAAGACAATGCTAATGAATTAATTACCAGATTTCAAAGCGGAATCTTTACTTTTTCTCTGATAAAAGATTCAGAAAAATCAGGTTGGCCTGGCACGGTGGCCCATGCCTATAATCCCAGCACTCTGGGAGGCCAAGATGGGAGATTACTTGAGAACAGGAGTTTGAAACCAGCCTAGGCAACATAGTGACACCACGTCTGTACAAAAAGTTTTAAAATTAGCCAGGCATGGCGGCATGCGCCTGTAGTCCTAGGTCCCTGGGAGGCTGAGGTAGGAGGATTGCTTGAGCCCAGGAGGTTGAGGCTGCAGTGAGCCAGGCTTTTGCCATTGCACTCTAGCCTGGGTGACAAAGCAAGACCCTGTCTCAAAAAAAAAAAATCAGTGCCTATGTGTTAATTTAAGTGTTCCTGGTGTTCCTGAAGCTGGTTTGATTCCTTTTGTGCCTGGCAGGCCATCTTTTCCCATGGAGCATGGTCCTACGGCTGTCTGCAGATGGCCATGAACCCCCAAAATTAAATGCAAGCATTTGTGTGCCTATAGTTTCCTTCAACATTTCAAGAAACGGCGTTTAAAAAATGGTCATACGTTAATATATTATTGTTTCTTTACTACGTTTCCCCCCCCCACATAATTAGTACTGTCTCATTCAGAGGATTAAAAATACTCTCGACACCTTATTTTATTTGCATGTATGGTAACAATGAAGACTTCAGTTGAAATTTAAAACTTGTCTTGGACATCTCTTCTATGAAAGGAAATGCCTTTCTTATAAGACAGACACGTGATGATTGCAATGGTCATTATACCATAAATTCAAACGATTATTTTCTTCATTCTTAATCATCTGTCCAGTGGAAGAAGTCACATAAGACAATGTGGAGCTTTTTAAATCTCACCCAATCTGAATCTTTTTCTGGCCAGTAGAGGACAAATGAAGACACTGGTTTTTCCATGGGCTTTTAACACTGATTTTATACACCACTGTGTGCCAGACACTGTGTTTAGCTCATCCTTTCAGGAGGTTATTTGCCATGTTCTAGAAGGAGAGATACTGAAATCCCTCTTTTATCTTAGCCATCAGATCTGAAATTAAAATATGTGTCAGGTAACATATCCATGCTCATAACCAACAACAACAAAATGGAAGTGGCAACAGTTCTATGTAGAGGAGGGTGGGTGTTGGGTATTTGGTACCTGTGAATGAATTGCACAGTCGTGTGTCTGCTGAATATTTTCTTCCTTCCCTTGGCAAGGTAGAACTTCTTTGATCTCTTTAAGAAAAAAAAATGTAAAATTAAAGATTTAAAAATAAATAATGCTGTTTAGAGGTGAGGCTTTTTAAGCAAGCACACCATGTCTGAGCAATCTAAAGTTAAAATATGTTATCAATCAACTTCTTTCCCGAGGAACGGTGGAGATGGAGACCTTATGTTAAGTTTGAAAAAGCACTAAAGGCCTCCATGTTAAAATGCAAAATTGTTCTTGTGTAATTTAGGCTCTCCCATAGCTGTATTCCTTTGTGTGGTTGAATTAGTTAACTTTTATGCCATATGCTTGACATAATCCGTAGTACAAAATAATCTAGAAGCACAAGAAGTCTAATTTGTTATAAAAGATCCATAACTTTCAGCCCACTGACTTTCCTCAGGTTGAGTATCTGGCTATATTTAAAACAATATTTAATTAGTATTTATTATCCATAGTAAAGCAAGCTTAGGATTGTGTTTCTTTCTTTGAATTGTTTTCTAGTTGAAACCCAGATTTGGAATAGTCAAATCTTGAATCTGCTTTTTAGAATAAATATTTCAGTATGAGAGTAAGAGGTTGCTTAGCATGTTCAGGATTAAGTGAGAGGAGGGATATATGTAAGAGTAATTTTCATTTCTCACGTGAGGAAAGAAAAAAGAATAAAATCTCAAAGGTGTAATAACATAGCATTATTATGCATCATATTATCAAACTGATATTCTTTGGGGAGTTAATAAGTTGTTTATGCAGCATATCCTGATAAAGTCGGTTGACCTTCTAACATACTAAACTAATGTCTTTCTGGTGTTTAGTCATGGAGAGTAATAAGAATAATAAGCATGACTAAAAGTTGGCAATCCCATATACAGGGGAATCATAAGTTTTGAAACAGACCTCATGCATTTCTGAAATTAAATGAAACATTATGAAGGCAGTTTATTTCATTTCTCTTTTCCTTTCTTTCAGTTATCTTCCCTCATTTTCTCTAACATGTAAGAACTGTATTAACAGAGGTACTTAGGATGGTCTACTTTTTCTCAGTGAGTGATATTAAGGAAATATATAATCAGACAACTTTTTTGAGAAAAGATTTAGGCCGGGCGCAGTGGCTCAAGCCTGTAATCCCAGCACTTTGGGAGGCCAAGACGGGCGGATCACAAGGTTAGGAGATCGAGACCATCCTGGCTAACATGGTGAAACCCCGTCTCTACTAAAAATACAAAAAAACTAGCCGGGCGAGGTGGCGGGCGCCTGTAGTCCCAGCTACTCGGGAGGCTGAGGCAGGAGAATGGCGTAAACCCGGGAGGCGGAGCTTGCAGTGAGCTGAGATCCGGCCACTGCACTCCAGTCCGGGCGACAGAGCGAGACTCCGCCTCAAAAAAAAAAAAAAAAAAAGAGAAAAGATTTAAGGTTTTCCTTTTCATTGTAATATAGTATTCAATGCAAGAACCCTGTTTGTATATTTGATTTAAAGAGCAGAAAACGGCTGGGCGCAGTGGCTCACACCTGTAATCCCAGCACTTTGGGAGGCCATGGCAGGAGGATCACCTGAGGTCGGGAGTTCAAGACCAGCCTGATTAACATGGAGAAACCCCGTCTCTACTAAAAATACAAAATTATCTGGGTGTGGTGGCGGGCACCTGTAATCCCAGCTGCTCAGGGGGCTGAGGCAGGAGAATCACTTGAACCCAGGAGGCGGAGGTTGCAGCGAGCCGAGATCGCGCCATTGTACTCCAGCCTAGGCAACAAGAGTGAAACTCCATCTCTAATAATAATAATAATAAAATAAAATAAAGAGCAGAAAACTGAACAATGTTTTCGTCTGGTGTAGTGGGAGGGAGGGAGGACTGTAAATTTCCTATCTGTAAGTGACAGTGAGTGAAGGGTGAACTAAGCAGCCTCTGGCTGTCCAGCGTGGATGGATGACACCCAATAATTAGCTTCTTACTTCTTAACTTAGTTCAGCCCTTAAATATGCAGGTCTTTATTTTTCCTGTCTTATATAGGAAGTTATTTGTACATACAAGGATGTGTGTTTATAGAAAGGAGACCATAGAATAAGAATGAATGCAGATCAACACAGTCATAGATGAGAAGAAGCAAGCAAAAATCTCTCCAACTGTGGGAGAACATAGACCAGGAAAACCACAGACAGGAAGCAGCGCTAAATCTAAACGAGTCACAGCAGTAAGTTTCAGCAAATGGGAAGGAGAATGTAAGATGTGCTGTTTTTACCAAAGACATGTGTCAGAGTTTGAGCATTGCCTACCGCAACTTGCATCAGTTCCCTCTCCAGCCCCCAGTACTCCCACGTTGTTGAAATTCGGATCCCCACCACCCACCTTATTCTCCCACAATATGTCCTATGTGATCTATTCGAATCTCATTAAACTGATTTACTGGGCCCGCTGGCTCTGCTCACCCTCAGTTTATTCCTACTTTGTTTAAAATTCGGGAAGTGCTGGGGGAGGGGCAAGACATTAATCGCTGCACTTGTGCAAACGGAGTGCCAGCTGATTTATGGCAAAGGTTATAAAGGAAAAGTATTAAGTGTGCTTCATTCCATTTGGCAAAACCATCCTGCACAATGTCCACAGAAACCCCAAGAGTCCTGTTTTGTAGAAAGAAGGGGGGAAAAACTCCACCAAAGATGTGCTCTTCTTCTTTTGAGCATTAATTAAGACTGTAAATCACAGGCCACATGAAACAACTGTATACGACAGAATGCGGATGGTCCGGGACTTCTGCTGGGCTTGTGTGATCAGTCTGAATACCTACACCAAAGCCCTAATGGGAGGGCGGACTTCAAAGGGGAGTTTTGGCATGAGGGAGAGCTCTGCTCCAGCAGGGAGAAAAAGAGTTGTAAAGTACAGACTGCATGGAAAAATAGGTGGTGGGGGACCAGGAGGAACGGGGGAGAGAATGAGAGTGGATCAGTGTAGGGTTTTATCTTAAAAGTACCAGATAAGTATTGAATAATGTGTATTCTTCTATTCTAAGCAGTTTTGATTTCATCACTTGAGAATGTCCTACAAATGAGGGGGAGAAAAACCCTCTATTTGTGGGGAGAGAAAAAAAAATTGTTTTTAAACCCATGTGAAATGTCCTTTGGCTGCTTTGTTGACTGTTCACCAGCTCCTAATGCTGCGTCTCAGGCTATTCCTACAGCTGGAACTTAGTTCAGTACACATGATCCCCTGGAGTGAGTTTGCAAATAGTGAATTTACCTACTTAAGTCACTTTCCTCAGTGCAAGATCAGCTTTCAGCACGAACAGAGTTGAGGTTGTGTTATGTGCCTTGGAGGGCTCTTCTGCATTCCTCTTCTACCCCAAAAAACACATTGAATACCTTCAATAAATATTTTTTCCTTTCATGATTCTCTTAAGGCTGATTAATCATATTCTTTGCTTTTGGAGATAATGTGGCTGATCTGCCATTTCAGCATATGTTTCTTTTTCCTCTGGCGGGGCTGGATTTCTGGTGATTTTTCCTCATACTGAGGTGGTCCAGTGTCTTTGGGTCCAATCGCATATATTTTCAGCACAGCAATCCAAGACTAAGGTTACGTCCAAGTTCATGGCTATGAAACAGAATTTTAATGTTGGACCTTTGCTTCATAAGTGTGGTATTTTAACTAACTGAAGTAATGCAACTAAGAATTATACATGGCCTCTCTGAAAATACTGTTATCTGCGGTTTGTAATAGTGAACAGTTGAAAGCAACTTGAATATCCAATAACAAGAATTTGGTTAAATAAATCAAGAGTATGTTCATGTAATGGAACACTAAAACATGGTATAGAAATATAGGCATTAATATGAAAATGTGTTCACACCATATTATCAAGTTAAAAATTATAGGTATCTATGATCCCATTTTTGGCTTTATTTTTCTACCTTATTAAGGTATAATTGAAGTACAATGAACTGCACATATTTAAAGTGTACAGTTCGATACATTTTGACATCTGCAGACACATGTGATATCATCACAATTGAGATGATAAACATTCCATTAGCAACCCCCACCCCCAAAGTTTTCCTGTGTCTCTTTGTAATCCATTAATCCATCTTTCCTTCCAGCCTCATCTCCAGGCCAACACTGATCTGTCTTCTGCCACTAGAAATGAGATTGTATTTTCTAGAATTTTTCTAGGTTGTAAATATATTTCCCTATGTTTTCTTTCTTTCCTTTTTTTTTTTTGAGACTGAGTCTTGCTCTGCCGCCAGGCTGGAGTGCAGTGGCACTATCTCAGCTCACTGCAACCTCCGTCTCCCGGGTTCAAGCGATTCTCCTGCCTCAGTTTCCTGAGTCGCTGGGACTACAGGCACACGCCACCATGCCCAGCTAATTTTTGTATTTTTAGTAGAGACAGGGTTTCACCATGTTGACCAGGATGGTCTTGATCTCTTGACCTTGTGATCCACCTGCCTCGGCCTCCCAAAATTCTGGGATTATAGGCGTGAGCCACCACGCCTGGCCTTCCCTATGTTTTCTTATAGCAGTTTCATAGTTTTGGGTTGTACATTTAGGTCTAAGATTCATTAAGAGTTAATTTACATGTATGGTGATGTATGGTACATAAGGTCAATTTTAATTGTTTTGCCATGTGAATATCCAGTTGGTCCAGCACCATATGTTAAAAAGACTTTCTCCATTCCCCCACTGAATTGCCTGAGCATCTTTTTCTAAAGTCAGTAGATCAAATAAGCATTGTCTAAAGTCAGTAGATCAAATATGCAAGAACATGCAACATGCACTTGTTTTGTTTTCTTTCACTCAGTATAATGATTTTGGGATTCATCCATGTTGTTGCGTGGATCAAGAGTTTATTCCTTTATGTTGTTGAGTAGTCCATTGTATGGATATACCAGTCTCTTCAACTTTTTGTTTTTTTGCTTTTTTTTTTTTTTCTTTTCCATAACAGGGCCTCACTCTGTCACACAGGCTGAATGCAGAGGCACCATCATGGCTCGCTGCAGCCTCAACCTCTCCAGGCTCAGGTGATCCTCCTACCTCAGCCTCCCTAGTAGCTGACACAACAAGCATGCATCAGTATGTCTGGCTAATTTTTTCTTTTTTTTTTAATGTTTTTTAGAGCTGGGGTTTTGCCATTTTACCCAAGCTAGTCTTGAAGCCCTGGGCTCAAGCAGTTTGCCCGTCTCGGCCTCCCAGAGGGTTAGGATTACAGGCATGAGCCACTGCATCTGGCCTCATTGTATTTGAATTTGCATTTCCCTCATGACTAATGATGTTTAGCATCATTTCATGGGCTTATTGGCCATTGTATATCTTCTTTAATGAAGTTTCTATTTTACTATTTTGCACATTTAAAAAATTGGTGGCCGCACACGGTGGCTCACACCTGTAATCCCAGCACTTTGGGAGGCCGAGGTGGGCAGATCATGAGGTCAGGAGATCGAGACCATCCTGGCTAACACCGTGAAACCCCGTCTCTACTAAAAATACAAAAACTTAGCCGGCCATGGTGGCAGGCGCCTGTGGTCCCAGCTACTCGGGAGGCTGAGGCAGGAGAATGGCGTGAACCCGGGAGGCAGA
>NW_012116821.1:10378700-10417463 GCF_000951035.1 Colobus angolensis palliatus | reverse complement strand
TTTGTTTGTTTGTTTGGTTTTTGAGACAGGGTCTTGTTTTGTCACCCAGTCTGGAGTACAGTAGCACTATAACTTCAAACTCCAGGGCTCAGGCAATCTTCCCACCTTGACCTCCAGAGTGGCTGTGACTACAAGTGCACAGCCTAGATAATTAAAAAAGATTTTTTTCTTTTTTTGTAGTGATGGGGTCTCACACTCATTACATTGCCCAGGATGGTCTCAAACTCCTGACCTCAGGCAGTCCTCCCACCATGGCCTCCCAAAAAGTACTGGGATTATAGGAGTGAGCCACCATACCCAGTCCATTTTGCTTTCTTAATGATGTCTTTTCAAAACCAAAAGTTTTAGATTTTGAGGGAGTCTAATGTAGTATTCTTTTTGTTTGTTTGTTTTTGTTTGAGACAAAGCCTCGCTCTGTCGCCCAGGCTGGAGTGCAGTGGCACGATCTCGGCTCACTGCAAGCTCTGCCTCCCGGGTTCACGCCATTCTCCTGCCTCAGCCTCTCAAGTAGCTGGGATTACAGGCACCCGCAACCTTGCCCAGCTAATTTTTTATATTGTTAGTAGAGACGGGGTTTCACCGTGTTAACCAGGATGGTCTCGATCTCCTGACCTTGTGATCCGCCCACTTCAGCCTCCCAGAGTGCTGGGATTACAGGCGTGAGCCAACGCACATGACCTAATGTATTATTCTTTAATGGTTTGTGCCTTTTTTGATGGGGAGGGAGGAACTTATCTAAAAAACTTTGGCTGACTCCAAGGTTGTAAATATATTTTCTTACATTTTCTTATGGCAGTTTCATAGTTTCGGGTTTCACATTTAGGTCTAAGATTGATTTAGAGATAATCTATATGTATGGTGCTGTATGGTGATAAGGGTCAATTTTCATTTTTTTGCCATGTGAATATACAGTTGGTCCAGCACCGTATGTTAAAAAGACTTTCCATTTCCCACTGAATTGCTCAAGCATCTTCATATAAAATCAGTAGAACAAATATGTGTGGGTCTATTTCTGTATTATTACATTGATCTGTATATCCGAAGTGATCCTATTTTAATATCAGCATATGATTCAAAGCTTCTGGAAGAATATGCCCAAAGAAGTTAACAACAATAGTTGGTAGGTTGGAGCCTTCTGTCATTTGCATTCTCTTTTGTTTTGTTTTTTTCTGATTTTTTCTTCATAATAAATATGCATTGCTTTTATAGTAATAAAAAAGTTTGTTTTGGAAAGAACCTGCAAGCAAAGCCCAAGTGGTGCCAAGAGTTTGGCATTCTGATAAGTTTATTGGGAAACTTACTTATTCTTCTATTTTTAGAATATGTATTGAACAATTTCTGCATTATATAGAGAAAACAAATATAAATAAGCCAGAAGTAACTTTTGCTCACATGGAACTTACAGCTTGAGATATACAGAAAAGTAAATGGACATTTTTTAAATATATGGTTCCGTGATAAGTGCAATGAAGGTAGAAGTCCCAGGATCTTCAGGGATGACCCAGCAGAGGGATCTGCCCAGGCTTAGGGGGCAAGGGAATGCTTCCTGGAGAAATGTCGTCCAATCTACAGCCTCCTTTTAATACTCCTTTCACTGAAGCCAAAGAAAAAAATGAGGATGTTGGAGAATTTAACTTTGGGTGGTAGAAAGTTGAGGGTAATTTAGTGGTTTATATTTTCTCAGTGAAACAGAGTGATCTTCAGTTTCCTGAGACTGAAGGGCAGAAGATTGAGGATGAAGAATTGAAACTGAGGTTGTGGAAACCGATGAGAGCACCGAGGTGGGAAACATGGGATGAACGCCAGGCAATGGGGAGAGTCCAGTTCAGGGAGAAACCATGATTTTTTCTGAGGCTCGGGCTATCTCCAAGCTTAGTTTTCTGCAGTGTGTGGGAAGAGGTGCCAGGGCAACAACCACACTACACAACTTTGAAATTTAGACCTGAAAGGGAACTTAAAGAGAAGTAGATCAGCTGTCTAATTTTACAGACGAGAAACAGAAAGCCCATGTTGGAGTTAGAGCCTGATCTTCTGATTCCCATCCCAGTTTTATTTTTTTAATTGTTTTGTGCCCAGACCATAGCTATCTCCTCTAATAGGCTTGAGTCCATCAGATGCAGGAATCTTATTTATTTTTCCTGAGGCATTTTCTCTGCAATTAGTATATGCTGTGACTCAGTTGCAGATGATGCCTTACCCACAGGTAGATTCTCACAAAACCAGACAAATAGATTTTGTTAAAAAGAGAAGAAATGAACATCTTCCCATGGAATTATCAAGAAATTAAAGTAGTAAAATAGCTAGGCATATTAAAGACTAGTTTATTTATTTATTTAGAGACAGGGCCTTGCTCTGTCACCTAGGCTGCAGTGCAGTGTTACAATCACAGCTCACTGCAGCCTCTGCCTCCTGGGCTTAAGCAATCCTCCTGCCTCAGCCTCCCCAGTAGTTGGGACTACAGGTGTGCACCACCACACCCAGCTAATTTTTTTTTTTGGTAGAGACAGGGTTTCATCATGTTTCCCAGGCTGGTCTGGAACTCCTGGGCTCAAGTGATCCACCCTTCTCAGTCTCCCAAATTACAATATCATACTTTCTTTCTTTCTTTTTTTTTGTTGGAGACAGAGTCTCGCTCTGTCACCAAGCTAGAGTGCAGTGGCACAATCTCGGCTCACTGCAACCTCCACCTCCTGGGTTCAAGCGATTCTCCTGCCTCAGCCTCCTGAGTAGCTAGGACTACAGGCATGTGCCACCACACCCAGCTAATTTTTGTATTTTTAGTAGAGATGGGGTTTCACTGTATTGACCATGGCCAGGATGGTCTCGATTTCTTGACCTTGTGATCCACCTGCCTCGGCCTCCCAAAGTGCTGGGATTACAGGTGTGAGCCACCGCGCCCAACCAATACCATATTTTCATGACAACCCTGAATTACAGTAAAATTTTAAGAAATAAGCACCCTCATACAATTTGGCACCTTTCTTACTATTTGCTAATTGTTATCAATTATTGATTATTTTAATTCTAGTTCCCTTCCACTCACTATAAAGTTACTTTTAAGTAAGAATAATAGCTAACATTATTGAAAGTTTACTGTTGTGTCTGGCACCGCACTAAAGGACTTAACAAATATTTTCTCATTTAATCCTCACAAAAGCCATATGAGGTGGGTTGTATTATCATTTCCATTTTAGAGACATAGAAATAATGGGCTTAGAGATACCAAAACATGGGTAGTTTCTTTTTTTTTCAATTTTTAAAATTGTGATAAAATATACATAACATAAAATTTACCATCTAACCTTTTTTTAAAAATCTGTTTTTTAAGAGACTGAGTTTTGCTTTGTCATCAAGGCTGAAGTGCAGTGGCACAATCATAGCTCACTATAATCTGTAACTCCTGGGCCCAAGTGATCCCCCACTACCATCTCAGCTTCCCAAGTAGCTAGGACTACAGGTGTGCACCATTATGCCCAGCTAATATTATTATTATTTTTTTCTGTAGAGACAGTATCTCTCTATATTGCCCAGGCTGGTCTCGAACTCCTGACTTCAAGGGATCCTCCTGCCTTGACATCCCAAATGCACTGGGATTACGGGCATGAGCCAACCACGCCTGGAGATGATGTGTAATATTTCTTTAATTTTTAGTATGTTTTTTTCTTTAAGAGATGAAATCTTTTTGCTCTGTTGACCAGGCTGGTCTTGAACTCCTGACCTTAAGCAATCCTCCCATCTAGGCCTCCCAAAGTGCTGGGATTACAAGCATGAGCCACTGTGCCTGGCCTAATCTTTGTAATATGCTGTTGAATTCATTTGCTAGTATATAGGTGAGGGTTTTTGTGTCAATATTTGTAAGGGATATTGGTCTCCAGTTTTCTTGTAGTGTCTTTGACTAGCTTTGGTATCAGGATAATGATGGCCTCATACAATGAATAAAGAAATGTTCTTTTCTCTTTAATTTTTTTTTAAAGCTTGAGAAGGATTGGTGTTCTTTAAATGTTTGGTAGAATTCACCAGTGAAGCCATCAGGTTCAGGACTTTTCTTTGTCAAGAGATTTATTATTATTATTATTATTATTACTCATTCATTTTCCATACTAGTTATAGGTCTCTTCAGATTTTCTATTTCTTCATGATTCAGTCTTGGTAGGTTTTTCGTTTCTAGGAATGTGTCTGTCTTATCTAGTTTATCCAATCTGTTAGCATACAAATATTCATGGTACTCTCTTTGAATCATTTTTATTTCTGTAGAATCAGTAGTAATGTTCCCACTTTCATTTCTGATTTTGGTAGTTTGAGTTTCCTCTCTTTTTCTCTTAGTCCATCTAGCTAAAGATTTGCCCCCCTTTTTTTGTTATCTTTTAAGAACTAGTGTGTTTGGTTTCATTTATTTCCTTTATTGTTTTCTGTTCTCTATTTTGTTTATGTTTGCTCTAATCTTTATTATTTTCTTCATCTTCTAGTGTTGGGTTTAGTTTGTTCTTTTCCTAGTTATTTAAGTTATATAGTTAGGTTGTTGATTTAAGAATTTTCTTATTTTTGTTTGTGTTTATAGCTATAAATTTTCCCCCTTAGCAATGCTTTTGCTGCATCCCATAAGTTTTGGCATATTGTATTTTATTTTCATCCATCTCTAATTATTTTTCTAATTTCCCTTTTGATTTCTTCTTTGATTTATTGTTTAATAGTGTGTTTTAAGTTTCTACAAATTTGTTCATTTTCTGGTTTCCCTTATGTTATTGATGTCTAACTTTATTCCTTTGTACTCAAAGATAACACTACATTTTTTCTTTTTTCTTTTTTTTTTTTTTTTTGAGATGGAGTCTCACTCTATCACCCAAGCTGGAGTGCAGTGATCTTGGCTCATTGCAACCTCCAACTCCCGGGTTCAAGTGATTCTCCTGTCTCAGCCTCCTGAGTAGCTGAGGTTACAGGTGTGCACCACCATGTTTGGCTAGTTTTTGTATTTTTAGTAGAGCTGGGGTTTCACTGTGTTGCCCAGGCTGGTCTTGAACTCCCGACCTCAGGTGATCCGCCTGCCTTAGCCTCCCAAAGTGCTGAGAGGATTACAGGTGGGAGCCACCACGCTGGGCCTGACACTAAACTCTTTTTAAGTCTGTTTTGTAAGTCTATTCTGGAGAATGTGCTATGCACACTTGAGAAGAATATGTTCTGTTATTATTGCATAGAATGTCCTGTGTATGTCTGTTAAATATAATTAATTTGTTGTGTTGTTCAGGTGCTCTATTTCCTTACTTCTGTTTGTTCTATTCTTGAGAGTGAAGTATTGCAATCTCCAACTATTATTATAGAACTGACTACTTCTCCCTCCAGTCTACGTTCTATCGATTTTTGCTTTCTATATTATGATGGTCTATTACTAGGTATTTAAATGTTTGTAATTGTTACTTCTTATTACTGTATTGAGCCTTTTATTAATAAAATGCATCCTTCTTTGTCTCTTCTAAACTCTTGGGATTTAAATCTATTTTGGCCAGGTGTGGTGGCTCATGCCTGTAATCTCAGCACTTTGGAAGACTGAGGCAGGAGAACTGCTTGAGGCCAGGAGTTTAAGGCCAACCTGGACAACATAGTGAGACCCTCCTGTCTCTATAAAAACTTAAAAAATTAATTGGGTGTGGTAGCACATGCCTGTAGCCTCAGTTACTCAAGAAGCTGAGGTGGGAGGATAGCTTGAGCCTGGGAGGTCGAGGCTGCAGTGAGCTCTGATAATGCCACTGTACTCCAGCCTGGGTGACAGAGAGAGACCCTGTCTCAAAAAATAAAAAAATAAAGACTATTTTGTCTAAAATTAGTATACCTACACTGCTTTCTTTTAATTACTATTTATATGGGATATATATTTATATCCTTTCACTTTCGATTTATTTGTCTTTGAATCTAAAGTGAATCTTTTATAGAGAACATAAAATTGGGTCATGGGTCATGTTTTCTAATTCAGTCTGCCAGTCTTTGTCTTTTGATTGGAGAATTTAATCCATTTACATATAAAATAATTACTGATGAGGTGAGACTTCTGTTATTTTGCTTTTTGTTTTCTTTTTTGATTTATGTTTTTTAAATACATTTTTTAAAAATAGAGACAGGGTTTCACCATGTTTCCCAGGCTGGTCTTGAATTCCTGAGCTCAAGGGACCCACCTGCCTCAGCCTCCCAAAGTACTGTGATTAAAGGCATGAGATATTGTGCCTGGCCAGCTATTTGTTTTCTATATTCCTTATGGAGAAGCAATTTTTTGTCCCTCATTTCCTGCATTACTGTTTCTTTAGAATTTAGTTGATTTTTTTTCTTTTTTTGTGAGACAGAGTCTAAGTCTGTCACGTAGACTGTAGTGCAGTGGTGCAATCTCAGCTTGCTGGAACCTCCCCCTCCTAAGTTCAAGTGATTCTCATGCCTCAGTCTCTCAAGTAGCTGGGATTACAAATGTGCACCACTATGCACGGCTAACTTTTGTATTTTTAGTAGAGACATGGTTTCATCATGTTGCCCAGGCTAGATTAGTTGATTTTTTGTAGTGAAACATTTTAATTCACATTTATTTGTATATTCTGTAACTAGTTTCTTTGTATTTACCATGAGATCACATTACAACACTCTATTTTGAATTTACACTAAATTAATTCAATAGCATGCTAACTTCTGTTCATGTATAGCTCCATCCTCACCTCTGTGTTATTGATGCCACAAAACTACATCTTTGTACATTGTGTGCTCAGAAACACAGTAATAATTGTGTTTCTTAGTGTAACAGTCTCTTAAATCATGTAGAAAACAAAAAAGTAGAGTTAAAAACAACTTTACAGCTGGGCATGGTGGCTCACGCCTGTAATCCCAGCGCTTCGGGAGACTGAGGCCAGCAGATCTCTTGAGGTCAGGAGTTTGAGACCAGCCTGGCCAACCTGGTGAAAACCCGTCTCTGCTAAAAATACAAAAATTAGCCAAATACAAAAGTTTAGAGATGGGGCCTTGCCCTGTTACCAAGGCTGGAGTGCAGTGGCACAATCATACCTCACTGCAGCCTCAAATTCCTGGACTCAAGTGATTTTCCTGCCTCAGCACTCCCAAATAGCTGGGACTGTAGGTATGTACCACCATTCCTGGCTCTTTATTTCTTCACATGGCTTCAAGTTACTGTCTAGTGTTCTTTTATTTCAAGCCTTCTATTGGCATTTCTTGCAGGACAGTTCTGGTGGTAACCAATTTCCTCAACTTTTGTTCATCTGGGAATGTCTTAATTTCCCCTCACTTTTGAAGGAGAGTTTTGCTTGGATATAGGATTCTTGGTTGAGGGTTTTTGTTTGTTTGCCTTCTTTGCTCCTAGTACATTGAATATACTAGCTCACTGCCTTCTTGCCCCTAGAATTCCTGATGAGAAATCAGTTGATGATCTCATTGAGGATTTCTTGTAAATGATGATTCACTTTTCTCAATCATTTCAGTTGGTGCGGATTTCTGAGTTCATTATACTTGAAGTTCACTGAGTTTCTTAGATGTTTATATTTGTATCTCTCATCAAATTTGGTCAGTTTTCAGCCACTGTTTCCTCAGACAATCTTTCTACCCTTTTTTCCTCTTCTCCTGATAAGACTCCCATGATAATGAATATGTTGGCTTACCGATGGTGTCCCAGAGGTCCCTTAGGCTCTTCTCACTTTCCTTCCATCTTTTTTCCTTCTGTTTCTCAGACTCAATCATTTTCTTTGTCCTGTTTTCAAGTTTGCTGATTCTTTTCTTCTGCCTGCACAAATCTGGCCAAATACCTCTAGTGAATTTTTCATTTTTGTCCTTGTACTTTTCAGCTGTAGAGTTTCTTGGTTTCTTTTTAGGTTTTCTGTCTTTTTATTGCTATTTCCATTCTGTTCATACACTATTTTCTTGACTTTCCCCACATCTTCCTTTAGCTCTTTGAGCATATTTAAGACTGTTGTTTTATAGTCTTTGTCTAGTAGGTCTGCTATCTCATCTTTCTTAAGGACAGTTTTTGTTGGTTTATTTCTTTCTTTTTAATAGGCCATAGTTTCCTGTTTCTTTGTGTGTCTTGTGATTGTTGCTGGACGTTGGACATTTGAAACAAATAATGTGATAACTGGAAATCATACTCTCTCCCTTTCCTATGGTTTGCTATTTTTGTCTTTTTTATTTTTTTTTTGAGATGGGGTCTCACTGTGTCACCCAGGCTGGAGTGCAGTGGCACAATCTCAGCTCACTGCAACCTCTGCCTCCTGGGTAGCTGGGATTATAGGCGTGCGCCACCATGCCTGGGTAATTTTTCTATATTTAGTAGGCATGGAGTTTCACCATGTTGGCCAGGCTGGTTTCGAACGCTGACCTCAGGTGATCCGTCCACCTTGGCCTCCCAAAGTACTGGGATTATAGGTGTGAGACACTGCACCCAGCCTGCTATTTTTGTCTTTGTCCTGTTTTGTTTTCTATTCTTGTAGGCTGTCTCTGTGCCAGGGATCAGCCTGAGGTACAATTTTTTTTTTTTGAGACGGCATCTCGCTCTGTCGCCCAGGCTGGAGTGCAGTGTCCAGATCTCAGCTCACTGCAAGCTCCACCTCCCGGGTTTATGTCATTCTCCTGCCTCAGCCTCCTGAGTGCTGCGCTAATTTTTTGTATTTTTTTTAGTAGAGACGGGGTTTCACCGTGTCAGCCAGGATGGTCTCCATCTCCTGACCTCGTGATCCGCCCGTCTCGGCCTCCCAAAGTGCTGGGATTACAGGCTTGATCCACTGCGCCCGGCCAAGCCTGAAGTACAAATTTAAGGTGTTCTCAGGTCTTTTCTGAGCCTGTACATTTCACTGGGCATGTGTGGTGACTTTTAAATTTACTCTTTCTATGCATTGTTTTTGCATATTCTATTTTTTAATGTCTGGCTCCCAAAAGGGGAAAAGGAGAAAAATGAAGAAGAAAAGGGATGCTGGTCCTTTAAAACCTCTGGCAATTGCTTTAGCTAGAGGAGGAGGATCTTGTAATAAAAGGATGGTATGTGCAACAAAGACAGCCGGCCTCTGTGTCTGCACTTCCATGATCCAAAGCAGCAATCAGTGGTCAGGACATAGATCCCAATCTTTGGAGGACAGAGTCCCTTTTGCACACCCTGGCAAGCTGCTCCAGTAGTACATACACAGCTGCCTACCATGGGGCTGAGAGGTGGGGAATGGGTAGCTGCTGCTGAGTTAAGAGGTGAAATTGACCAAAATTAACCATAATTTGACATCCAAGCCTTCCCCTAGAGGTTGCTTGCCTTCAGTATACTCCAGAGTTCCAAAATAGTTACGAGACAAATTTTGCTAGTGTATTTGTTCTCTAGCTGAGAAGACAGGTCCCTACTCCTCCCTATTCCATCATGTTTCCAGAATCCTCTCTCCCAACTGCCATTTCACACACATTTTTATTCTCCTAGGTATATTTTTAGGAATCTTATTTTGATTTGAATAGAACTTGTAAATTCTAATGTCCCATTGCTAGAGAATATCAAATAAGACAATATATGAGTATGTATTTTTAAAACATTTTTTAAATAAGCAAGTAATCTTCTTTCTTGTTCACACTCTTTATAATTAGACCATAAACTTAGAAAGTTCAGAAACAGCTATGTTATAAGAAGTCTCTTTGATTGCTTGTGGTCATCTTTACTATCTCAGGCTGCATTGGAGTAGTGGGGAGAGGCTCAGAGCTTTCCTCAAAGGATAAGGACATGTCTTTGAAAATAGACAGAGAGCCTTTTTGTGTATATGGATTTTATTAAATCCAATAGTATAAAAATATATTTGGTCCGTGTATTCATAAAAGGCTGCCTTAAGTTTATTTTCATGTAAGAGAAAAGTGACTCAATCCCTGTTATGTTTGTCTAAGTTTCTGTATAATCTAACACATTGATGATAGAAAGATGGATTGTCCTCTATAGCTACTATTTTGGTTACTCATAAATGTTTTTGAAACATTGTGCCAATTTATCAGAAAAGTCTATATTCCTAAACCCACTCATTTGAGGAAACAACCACAGCTATTTTTTACTGTTTTTATTTTATACTGATTGAAATATAGGCCACCTGGAATTAGCTTCCTTTTGTCTCCCGTATTATTAAATTCAAGTGTATAATTTTACCCCTGATGTGTACAGTGAAGCATGATTAAAATGTTACTTTAAAAGTTAAAATAAGCTAGTTTGTGAAACAATAGTACTAAATGGGTTAGTCACAAATCTATTGTCATATAATATTAGAAACAAGTATTTCTTGCTGACATCCCTGCCTTAATCAGTTCACTAGTCCATAGCGGCTTAGCGAGATTGTGTTTAGCCTATTTCCCGAATGGCAATTAAGAAATGGTTTTATTTCCTAGCAAAGGTTTGCCAGTGATATTTTTCTGGCCTGTCCACCCCTATAAATTCTCTGTCTCCATCTCTCCCTTTACAATACCCACACCTCTCTTGAAACCCTCTTACTTTCCCTGATCACTAAGACCAAGGCATTCAAAATATTCCCTGTGTGTTTGGGCACTGCCCAGTGAGGAAGAAATGATTAAGCAGCCAAATGTTTGAGACCCAGCTACATGCACTGATTATCATCTGCTTAACTGTTTCTTGAACTGTGAGGAGCTTAATGGCTGGGACCCATTGTTCTTCTCTTGACATTAATGAAGAAATCAGAGCATGCAGCTGATTTCCTAAGATGGCTGAGAGTGACATGCTGAATTGATTGATTTGTCCTCTTCTCTCCAGGACCATTCTAGTTAGACTAGAGCAATGGAGAGTGTGGGGTTGCTGGAATAAACACATGTGCACATATAAGCACATATGAATACAAGCACACCACCTCCGTCTATCTGCAGGCCAGGGTGTATTTACCTTCTAGTAAAAGGATTGAAGAGACTCTCAGATAGTCTGCTTAAGAGATATACTGTCCTCCTAGTTTCTGTTCTACTTTCTCAGTGATTAAGAATCCTGGTAGCAGCAGCCATCTGCAGCTTTTCTCTGTAAAGCAGACTTCACAGTTCAAACCTGTATCCTGTGGGCTTAGGTGTTGTCCAGATACATACGTACTTGACTAAGTTGATCAGAAGGTCATCTATTTCTTGTTTGTTATAATTAAAAGAATTATTATTAATTTGCAGTTATGAATTAAGAGTAAAAGCTCCTTTTCAATGTTAACAACATAATGTGTATCCTTTATTGCCTTCCTAAATGTGCATATAATTATAGAGGAACAATTAAGATATAAATATATAGTGTTATCTGTCTTTTTTTTTAAATTTTTTTTTCTTTTTTATTATACTTTAAGTTCTAGGGTACATGTGCACAACGTGCAGGTTTGTTACATATGTATACATGTGCCATGTTGGTGTGCTGCACCCATTAACTCATCATTTACATTAGGTATATCTCCTAATGCTATCCCTCCCCCACTCTCTGTCATTGTTTTTGAAAAATAGATCGTATTATTATCTTGCATTTGTCAATAAAAGGATGATGAAAGTCCTTCTATGGCCACTGTTAATAGCTCTTAATTTGGCCTGGCATTCAGTGGTGTGTTTGACTGTAGTGTATTCAACCATTCCTGCTAATGGGCCTTAGTTTACTTTCCTATTTTTTCCCCACTATAAACAACATGATATTCTAGGAGAGGTAATAGTAACACTGCTTCTGAAGTTGGACTGCTTGGATTGGAATCCTGTGGCACCACAGAGCAATGTTTGGAGCTCCAGCAGGATTGCTTCTTGTGTTCAATTCTGTTTGTTCTGCCTCCTAGGTCTTTTGAGCTGGCATTACTATTATTATTACTGTAAGTCTCTCTGTTACTTTTCATGGTCATTGTTCTTTTGGGAGAATTTTCTTGATAACATAAAACATCTCCCAGGCCCTACCCACAAACATTGTATTTTTCACATTGTTCAAAGGTTAGTATTTTTGCTCAGGAGCAGAATGAGCCAGTTGAGGAAGATTCTAAATTGAAAAATATCTGAGACATCTCTCTCAAATAATTATTAAGAAAAAAAGCCATTGCTTTAGGTTATTGCTGTTATGTTCTTTTACTTTCATTACCTTAAAATACGTTTGTTTGTTTGTTTGTTTGTTTGTTTTTCCTGAAAATTCAAGCAATACCTACTAATTGTAGAGAGTTTGGAAGCTACAGAAAAGGCTAAAAATTAAATAAAACTATCAGGTGTGACTATGAAGCAATAGCATGAGATAGTTTCTTGGCATGATGGAACCATTGTGTATCCTGATAGTGGTGGTGGTTATATGAATCTACATGTGTTAAAATTCATAGAACTGAACATCCCCCCAGAAAAGTTTCACCATATAATAACTTTTAAAAAGTTACATTAAAAAATAGAACCATCCATAATTCCTCCACTTAGCATTAATCATTATCAACATCAACATGGTAACATGGTGGCGTCGTTCTTCCTAGTATTTCTTTCTTGTTTCTTTTTTTTGAGACCAAGTCTCACTGTCACCCAGGCTGGAGTGTAATGGCACTATATTGGCTGACTGCATCCTCCACCTCCTGGGCTCAAGCAATCCTCCCACCTCAGCCTCCCAGATAGCTTGGACCACAGGTGCGTGCCACCATGTGTGGCTAATTTTTCATATTTTTGTAGAGATGGGGTTTTGCCATGTTGCCCAGGCTGGTCACAAACTCCTGAGCTCAAGTGATCTGCCCACCTCAGCTGCCCAGTACTGGGATTACAGGCATGAGCCACCATGCCCAGCCCCTTCATTATATATTTTGTAAAACATTTTTATATGTTTTGCTAATATTTCATCACCAGATATTTCTAATTCATATAACTATTCTCCTATTAGAGTACATTTCCTCGGTGTTACCTTAAAAACTAAGTGTGGGGCCAGGCATGGTGGCTCACGCCTGTAATCCCAGCACTTTGGGAGGCTGAGGCGGGCAGATCACCTGAGTTTGGGAGTTCGAGACTAGCCTGACCAACATGGAGAAACCCCGTCTCTACCAAAAATACAAAAAAAAATTAGCTGGGCGTGGTGGCGTATGCCTGTCATCCCAGCTACTCGGGAGACTGAGGCAGGAGAATCGCTTGAACCTGGGAGGCAGAGGTTGCAGTGAGCTGAGATCGCACCATTGCACTCTAGCCCGGGCAACAAGAGTGAAACTCTGTCTCAAAAAAAAAAAAAAGAAAAAAAAACTGTGAACAAAAATTGTTAATTTAAGAATGAACATTTAACTTCTGGTTTTTCTAGAGTTGTCCTCAGAATAAAACCTGGTCTTCAGGAGACAAATTCTTCTCTTATCACGGGCTGTGAAGTTTTGTACCTCAACTTACATACTCACCCTGCTGCAGCTGTGTTCCTGTAGATCCTAGAACTCACGGAGTTCTTCCTGACTTTGGAGTGCTAGAATGCTTCTCTTCATCCAGCGTTACTTAACTACCATACTCCCCTCTCTCCCCATTCTACAAGGCTAACACTTTTTTGAGGGAGGATGGAGTTTCACTCTTGTCACCCGGGCCAGAATGCAATGGCGCATTCTCAGCTCACCGCAACCTCCACCTCCCATGTTCAAGCGATTCTCCTGCCTCAGCCTCCCGAGTAGCTGGGATTATAGGCATGTGCCACCATGCCCGGCTAATTTTTGTATTTTTAGTAGAGATGGGGTTCCACCATGTTGGCCAGGCTGGCCTCGAACTCGTGACCTCAGCTGATCTGCCCACCTCGGCCTCCCAAAGTGCTGGGATTACAGGCATGAGTCACTGCGTCTGGCCCAAGGCTGACACTTTTATGCCTCAGCTTAAAAGTCCCCTCACAGAGTGGTCTTCTCTGAACACCTGGTTTCTCTTCACTGTTATTTTCTCTCACACAACAGAAACAATTGCCATAATTGGTATTTATTTTTACATTACCTTGTTTATTGTTGGTCTCTCTCACCTAATTATAAACTCTATGGAGGGCAAAGACTATGTCAGTTTTGCTGAATATCATATACCCACTGCTTAGCACAGTGCCTGGCATGTAGCAGGAGCTCAGTAAATAATCATTGACTAACTGAATGAATGTTTGGAGAGTTTATATTCAGATTTTAATTTTTTTTTTTTTTTTTTGAGACGGAGTTTCCCTCTTGTTGCCCAGGCTGGAGTGCAATGGCGCCATCTTGGCTCCCCAAGTGATGCTTCTGCCTCAGCCTCCTGAGTCGCTGGGATTACAGCATGGGCCACTACACCCAGCTAATTTTGTATTTTTAGTAGAGACAGCATTTCTCCATGTTGGTCAGGCTGGTCTTGAACTCACAATCTCAGGTGATCCGCCCACCTCATCCTCCCAAAGTGCTGGGATTACAGGCATGAGCCAGCACACCTGGGCCAGATTTTAATATTTTTAATCGAATTAACTGTCAGTGGTATCAAGATTGCTCAGTGACCATCAGTGTATCTTAATTTTATGAAATGGGTTGTGATCTTCTTATTCTACACAGGAGTGAATATTTTAAAAGCTAGGCAATCTTTTTCCATTTAGTTTTTTCTTACTTTAATTTCTTTTGTGTGTTAGTTTTATGCCCTACCTCCTTAACCCCACCATAGGTGTGAATATGTACTTGTATATATCAGTCTATATTGTTAAAGTTACTACTGGCTTTACAATTCTCAATTTCTTTGGAAAGCAAAAGCTTTAAACTCTTTTTTTCTCCCACTGACTACTTTTTGTTCTTCCTTTTTTTTCTTTCTTTGTTTCTTTTTTTGTTTCTGTTCCTGCTCATGACTAAATTCTGTTGCTAACATTCTATGAGTCTGGCTGACAAGACTCTTAATTCCATTTCTCTTTCTTGAACTGTTTAGAAAGTTATAATTAAGTAAAGTTATAATTAAGTAACTAAATGGAATACTAGGTAAATTTTGGCATTAGGTTACTGTGAGTGAGTTGGCTTATTTTGCTGTTAATAAATCACTTAGTACTTTTTGCCAAGGGAAGCCAGAAGTAAATCATCATTGCAGAGGGTAAAATAGATAGTATCGAACTCAGGGCAAGCATTTGGGTATGAGAGGAGCAGCAGTACTGTTCAGTATCTGGCCTCAAATCATATCACCTCTTTCCACCCTTCAGTTTCTCCAGTCTTTTGCCAATGCTTCCTGGAAATTCTTAATTTTCTGATCCAAAGTGGATCAAAGACCTACCACTACAAGTTTAGGCTTTCATTACTTCCCATGCAGGTGAATGGATCATCGCTATCCTTGTGATTGTTAAGCTCAGGTATAAGCATGGTAGTTATCAAAGACAGAATTAAGTCAGGTTCCTTCTAAAGACATCCAATCCACCTAGATAAGACCAGGGAAAGGAAGAAAGGTTCATTCTGATTTCCAGTGAGACTTGGGTGATAAGAAAAAGGCAGTGAATGGCATTTTCATTGAGTTTTTTTTCCTTCAGAATGAAGAAAAGGTGAATACATAGACACTTTAGGAAAGTTCACTTTCCCTTTAAAGTGACTAGAGAAAACAAAGGGCTAGAAATATTAAATGGAAGATAACCCTTAAAAGCAAGATGACTGCTACTTGAGCCCAGGAGTTCAAGGCAGCCTGGGTGACAGAGTGAGACCCAGTCTCTTAAAAAAAAAAAAAAAAAAGAGACATGCATATGGTATTAGAATACATTTTTAAGTGATTTTTTTGAACTTTTATATTTCTGGTAAGCCACTGTGGCTAGAAAATGCGATTTCTCATCTATCTTTCCAAGGTTCTAGCTAATTCAGGAACATACCATCATTGTTATGACATTGTTCAGGTGAGTGGGAATAACAGTGTTAATCCCCAGAGAAATAGCTATTGCACAAGTCACAGAGGGCAGACTGGGTGTCTGTAGAATGCAAAACTTGAATTAAGAGTTGCAAGTCCACACTTTTACTGCTTTCCTTGAGATATGTGGTTAAAAAAAAAATTAGTTTCATATTAGACTGTTTAAAAAAGCAAACAGACTTATTTAGTTTGGTAGATTTTCTTCCTGGTGTCTGGAACTATGCCCTCATTTATTGTGGCTTATTTAAAACACCATATTTTAAAGCAGTAATTATAGTACAGATGATCAACAAAGCCAAACATGTGTGCCATGCTAATCTTTGTACAATATTCTGAGAAATCAATGTTGTTCTCTTTTATTAGTGGCTGAAAGTAGTTAAATGTTTTCAGTAAAAACCTTGTTGACACTCAAGGTGTTTTTATTTTGAGAAACAAATGGAGAGACAAAGGCTAAATCTCTGTTTGCTTTTCTGTGACTATCATTGATTCTCTCTAAAATGGGATTGACAAAATGATACAGAGAGGTAAGAATATCTTTGTGCTTCAGTCTGATTGTGGGTGTGGGGGAAGATTTGGAAGAGTCTGGATCTTTAAAACTCAATGTAGAGTTTTCCCTAGGCAAAAGCTAAACAAAACCAATGCCTGTGTTCTAGAGAAATGTCCTAAATAATCTCTTCTCCCCCACCAAGCTTCATGAGATAGATGCAGAGCCTACTCCATATCCTCGTGGGTGATATTATTATAAAACACACTCTCACACTTGGCGCCTCCAAATGTCTGATTATTTACCTTGAGCAAGACAAAAATGTCACCATTGTTTGAAGAAATGAAAGTATTAGTCCTGATGCTAGCAGAGCTGCTTTAGAGAAGAAGGAAAAAAGAAAAAAAAAATACCACCAAAGAACCCTTGGTAGGATGCTAATCAGGCCTATTCAGAAAAGCCCTAATTAATGTAATTAAAATCTGTCAGATCAAACTGATTAGCCTGATACTCAAGCCGAGTGGAGGGAGTGGGGCTCCTAGGGGGAGGGGAGGCAGCTGCTGCTAAGGTGGGGTTAGCTTTCAGAAGAAGGAGGTGGTTGGTCTCCAAGGTGATCAAAGCAACTTGTCTTTCATTTCCATGGAGGGAAGACAGTGGGCTCCTGGCTGGAGACCTAGTTTCCTGTGTCTCTAGTTGCTCTCCCACACGGAACCATTCAGGTAGGAGGAGCAGGGCCTTCCTGGGCTGTGGTGGAAGGCAGCTGGGGAGGTGTCTTGTCTTCCTCTTTGACAGCTAGAATACAGATGAAGAGTTTTTCCTCCCCTGGCAGTCCCCTGTTGCAGTCATTGGTCATGACCACCGACACACCGGCAGGAAGGAGACAAAGGCTGTGTCATGTGATCTTCCTGATAGGGCTGTTGACACAGGCCTCTTGTGAAGATCTACATTGTGGGGTGGGAGAGCAGCCAGTGGCCTCTGCCCAGCGGGGCTCTGCGCTGGGGAGAGGGAGAGTTCTGCTCAGGGGCAGCCCTTTCAGAGGCCCCGAGAAGTTTCCAGGCGGTTTGAGTGGAAAAGTGAGTATTTCATCAGCAGTGCGAGAGAGTCTCAGTCTAGCCAAATGGAAGAAGGAAGGACAAGTAAATTCGGGGTTAAGAAATTCTCTGAGCTTCTAATCATGTCCTGATATATATTCTTTCCTGGAGGGATAAAATGACATTTCTCCTAATAACAGTTATTCTGAAGTTCAGAGAAGGTCATTGCAGGTCTTTATCACTTCTTTACTGATATAGAAGTTTAAAAAGCAAGATTCACCTAACCACCTGAAGTGATTTTATATGATCTTTCCTTGTTTCTTAACAAACAGGACTAAGTATCCTGGGTCTTCATGATACCGTAATCATATTGTACCCATTTTGATTTTTCTGCTAACACCAATATCAGAAATAACTAGGAAAGAAAAAGGAAGAATGAAGATACAGCAAGAATTTGGAGTTTCAGCTTTCTTCCTTAGTTATAAATGCTACATGAAGTTGTACACAGCATTTTTAGTCATAGCCTAGCATTGTTTATGCAATTTCTTGAGTTTTTGACAATAGTCAGAGAAGTGATTAATTTGGGTTTTGCTAGCATGGTACACCTTAAAAATTGTCTTTGACAGTGGGGTGGGTCTTTGATGGAAATGCCTGTAGAAAGATGAACAGACACATGAATTGTGGGCCAAAATGTAAGTTGAGAATTGCATTGCTTCTTTTCATTGTGCATGGTTTAGCTAATAACACAGGAACAGGATGTAAAAAGATAAATCTTTGTTGTAGGAAGTTAGTAAGACCTAACAAGGGGAAAATGTGTATTAGGATCACCACTGCAATGCCCTCTTCTGTCATCCTTATCTTCCTTATCACATTTTGCTACCATCTCTTATAATGGTTGCACCAAAGGAATAAGAATTATAAGGGCTTTCACTAAAACGTTAGTAAGAAAGTGAGAAAACCATTTCTGGTGACAAAGAGAGTAGGAACTAGGAGTTGAGAACCTTTGATAGTTGTCAGTTTTTGCTGTGGTTAGCCAAGTGAGAGCAAATCCTATACTCCAACCCTCAGTCTCTTCAAAGGTAATACAGGGGCTGGGCTGGAGAAGTGAACAGATCTAAACACCTGGGACATTTAAATGAATAAATTCAAAGTAGAAGCATACTCCATTTTCTAGCTGTGAAACTGCAGATTTGGCACCTCTTAACCAGCTTGTGCCAGATTCTAAAATGTGGTGGTAATTAGTTAATGAGTGTATGCCTTTGTTGCTACTTTATTTGGTATGAATGACTAGAAATGGGAAAAGTTCCTTTTCCTTTTCCAGACCTCTAATAGCATGGGCTCTGTGTCTGTCAAAAGCAACATCTTGCACTTTGAGAGGCCAAGGCAGGAGGATCGCTTGAAGCTAGGAGTTCAAGTCTAGCCTGGGCAACATAGGGAGACTACATCCAAAAAAAAAAAAATTAGCAAGACATGGTGGTGCATACGCATAGTCCTAGCTACTCGGGAGTCTGAGGTGAGAGAATTGCTTGAGCCCAGGAGTCTGAGGCTGCAGTAAGCTGTGATCATGCTACTGTACTCCAGCCTGGGCAACAGAGACTATGTCTCAAAAAAAAAATAGGCAACATCTCCAGAAAAAGCAATATGAGTGTGTAGTTATGGGCAGGACTCAGGCACTCAGAACTTACCACGCTGCATTATTGTGATGTCAGCAGCTTAGTTATGTCCACACCTGTTCTGTTCAGACCACTGAGCCTATGTTTGGCTTAGCCCCCCTTTCCTACAATTTCACAATTTTATAACTCTCCTGGTTGCACTGATATCCTTGAAAAAGACAGCTGAGTTCAGTTGGTGAACCTGCAGTAAAGTGGGGTTGCCTGGTCAGCACAGGGTCTTATCAGGAGAGAAATGTGTTTTATGGAATACTGAAGGCCAGAAAGGTAGGGGAAGGCGTTTCTCTTTTTCCTTGTTACTTTTGTCCTGCTTCAGATTTAACCTTTTCCACTCCTTAGTATTTTGGAGATCTTTTCTCTAAATGTGAAGGAAATGCCTTCCAATTTTTTTTTTTTTTCTTTTTGAGACAGAGTCTCACTCTGTCGCCCAGGCTGGAGTGCAGTGGCGCGATCTTGGCCCACTGCAATCTCTGCCTCCTAGGTTCCAGCGATTCTCCTGAGTAGCTGGGATTACAGGCATATGCCACCACACTTAGCTAATTTTTGTACCTTTAGTAGACATGAGGTTTTATCATGTTGTTCAGGCTGGTCTCAAACTCCTGGCCTCAAGTGATCCACCCACGTTGGGCTCCCCAAGTGCTGGGATTACAGGTGTGAGCTGCTGTGCCTGGCCCCATTTCCAATTTTATATTAGCACTTTTGGAGCCAGCAGAGAATGTGGGCACGAGAGTATGGTCAGTATGATGAGAAAGAGAACAGAGAGAACAGATGCTGATACTGGAAAGCAAACTACTTGCAGCTCCCAAAGCCAATATGTTACCTCTTCTATTTCTATAATAGGGGAGCTTGACAACAAATGTTGAAATCTGTAACTTCCTTTCACCAACAACCCTCAGGTGGCTGACCAAGTCGTGCACATTTTATGTCTATATGAATATGCTTTCCATGCATCCCTTTAGTAAACAGACACTTCCAAAGTCACTTCTGCAGCCATACTTCCCACAGTTCTGTGAGTCCTTCATTTTGGCCAGTGCGGATGGGAGGATGGCCAGAGCTCTTCCCTACCCTCACAGCTTTGCTTGTCCACCTGTGGCTGCTGGGATGCCATCCAAGGCTCAGCTCAGATGACACCTTCTCCACCACCTGCCCTGGTTGCCCTGTCCTCCTTTCTTGTCTTCCTTTTCTGGGCTGCTGCTGTGGCATCTATCATATCCTTCCCTGAACTGCATGCACATGCACATGGCCACACACACACACACGCACACACACACAGGCACGCTTGTACTATGCCAGACTGGAAACTTGTGCCTTCTCCGTGCCTGGCACCATGTCTGTAATTAACTACCCACTGAGCAAATGAATATAGGAAAGAATTATAAATGGCTGCCTTTACCTTTAAATTTGATCGGTTCCTGGTTCTCCTGATTGTCTCTCTTTACTTTTTGTCTTTTTGGCCTTGAGAACCTGAATTTAGGCCATCGAGAATTTCATACACACACTTTCACCCTCACTCTAACCTGCTGACCACTTCTTTAGTTTTCCTGCAAATGCAAAATACTAAATTATCTGAACTTTCAGACTATTCATATTTGGTGCAGAGTAGCATAGAAGATGGCGCTGAGTAAGCAGCTTGAATACTAGTCTGAACTCCGATGCTGGTGTGATGTGAACTTGGAAAAGTCACCTCATCTGACTGGGGCTCTGCTTCTATTTCCATGAAATGAGGGGGTTGGACTGACAGTGCTTCTCAAACATGGGTCTTGGATCCATAGGCTGCCTCCTCAACCAGATTTCTGGTTTTGTCTATTCTGTTTGTTAGGGTTGCTCTAAGATTTCAGTAGGCTTAATAGAAGTAAAAAAGATAATCAGTAGTAGTTCCATTACTAAGATAAAATGTTTACGCTCTATCTCTAAGATTCTTTATGGAATTCTAAACTAGTGTGATTTGAAGACATCATGAGAAGAGCTTTACTAAAACGAAAATGAAAACCTAAAAGAGAATTATTACACACAGGAATTGTTTTTTGTTTAGTTTTGCAGTTGTTTATGGTACTTTGGGATACAAAGTATTGAGGGCTTTTTAACATTTGCTTTTTATTCTTCACAAAAACAGATGAGCTTGTTTCCAAAGAATGTATATTCCTAAGCTGTCAACTTTCTGGGCATGCTAGGTTCTCTCCCTTCATCCATCTTACCCACCAAGAGAAAACTTCCCTCACCACAGAGGGCTGTTTGGGGACTTGGTAGTTTTGTATGCTGGATGTCTCACACAGTTACACCTTCAAAAGCGTATTTTATAATAGTCAGTACTTAGGTGGATTTTGGCCATTCATAATTCTTTCTCTTTTCTTCTCTGAGTTAAAAATAAAGCAAACCAATATACCCACATCTAAGAAATTGAGAGAAACACTATTCAAAAGTTACAAGTAAAGCAAAACTTCTTAAAAAGTCATATCCTTAATGAAAAAAGTGTTTACTTTTTGTATTTAAAATCTAGTGATAAATTGTGCTTAGAAAGAAATATCTAAAAATATATTGGGAAAAGGTACATCCAGAAAATCTTTATGCCTGATGGGTTGGTTTCGTCACTATACCTGTAGTGTTCTATCCATTAAAAGAAAAAAGTTTTCCTAGAAAAGTCAGGTTTCACCTGTTATAAATCTACAATGTTATCCATCCAGTTTGTGTATTTTTTTCATTCAGAGCGTTGAGCCTGACTGAAGAGAAACTTAAGAAGGATCACAAAGCCAAAAAGTTTCCTTAATTGTACCTAGGAATGAAAATCATGGTAACAAGAATTATCTGACATGTAATAAGCTTCTTTGTTAATTGTTAACTCTTTGAGTTGGACCTGGCTCCTTAAGCAAACATAACCACAGTAGGCTGGGGCTTCTGTCCCCGCAGACCCAGTCTTAGGGACTAAGCTTGTGGACTAAGGAGGCCTCTTCCCCAAACTAGGAGAGTGGACTCACAGCAGGAGGGCTTTCACTGTCTCTTCACACAGGAAGGGAAGGAATCATGTTACTTAAACTGCTATTTTCACATAAAGAAGTCAGAGAAGGGGGACTGGTTCTGTAAATGTCTTTAAGATCACAGGGTAGCTGACCTGACTTTCTCAGCTGTTATTTTGCTTGTTTAACTGACCCGGTGTCTGAGCAGGTGTGTGGTGCCGCAAAGGATTGCTTAGGATAGCTGGCATAACTTTCCTTTCCGTCTGGAAAGAAGAGGGGCAAAGAGTAGGCCACAACGAGGCTTGGTTAGAATGATTCTGGAGTCTGAGCCCTTGAAGGGGGAAATGATGCCGAAACCTGAATTTTCTTTATAGAAGGCAAAATTATTTTTGAAAAGGTGAGTGGGTGGTCTATGATGGTTATACTGTATTTGGGGAATGGTGTTGCCTGTATATTTTCCAGGTAACCAGTTTGTTTTGTTTATTTTTCCATGTGTAAATTGGAGAATTAGAATTTACATTAGAAAATTGTTATGCTAAGTGAAATAAACCACATTTAAAAAGACAAATATTATATGATTCCACTTATATGTGGTATCTGTATCAAGTTCATAGACACAAAGTAGAATACAGCTACCAGGGACTGGGGATAGGGAGGAATGAATAGGGAGTTATTGTTTAGTAGGTTTGGGGAGGATGAAAGTTCTGGAGATGAATACTGATGATGGTTGAACCACAGTGTGAATCTACTTAATGACACTGAACTATACACTTAAAAGTGGTTGAAATGGTAAGTTTTATGCCATGTATATTTTACCACAATAAAGAAACATCAGTTATTATAAATATTGTTCAAAGACATATTGATCATAAGGTATACCAAAGGAAACCTGTAACAACTTGGTCCAGGGCCTAGAAGGCTAACATGATTAAGACGTAGCAAGATTTTTTGTTTGTTTTTTCTTAAATAGACTGAATACTTTGGCAAGATTTTTTTACTCTATGGAAGATTTTCACATCCTTTGTTTTAAAGGTATGGTCGTCTTGAATTTCTGGTTATTGATGCCTTTAATAATAACAACCGAAAAAACATGTTTTTTATGCTTCATGTTTACATTTAACTAACAATTTAAAAAATAACCATCAACTTGCTGTTAATAATGTGTATTTTACCTCATCCAATTGTGGCATAGGAAAATATCTAGCATATTAAATTCAACAATTGTTTTGGATCCTTTGTTGGAAGGCACACTGTCTCCTTGATGATTAATTTGGTAGGATGGCAGATTTACACCCAAATACTTCTCAACTAGTTGAGTAAAAATACATAACTTTAAAAATTCATCGTCATGCCAGGTGTGGTGGCTCATGCCTGTAATCCCAGCACTTTGGGAGGCCGAGACAGGTGGATCACGAGGTCAGGAGATCAAGACCATCCTGGCCAATATGGTGAAACCCCGTCTCTACTAAAAATACAAAAATTAGCCAGGCACAGTGCGCTCCTGTAGTCCCAGTTACTCAGGAGGCTGAGGCAGGAGAATCACTTGAGCCGGGAAGGCAGAGATTGCAGTGAGTTGAGATCATGCCACTGCACTCCAGCCTGCACAACAGAGCGAGACTCAAAAAAAAAAAAAAAAGTTATGGTCACTATTTAGAGGTAATTAAAACCTTTAAAAAAAGCCTCAAATATTAAATATTATTTTTCACAAATTTACTTCCTAATTTTTTGAGTAGAAGTTTATTTTAATTGCATTTTTATTTTAGAATGAATGGATTTTTAAATTTTATTCAGTTTAGGGAAAGTGGACCCAATTTCATTTCTGGCTTTATCCAGTAATTTTTATTTACACTGGCTTTAGGAGCATGGTCAGGGAGCTTTGCATATGGTGACCCTCTTCTTCTCTACTCTCTCCCTCTCCCCAAAGAAGAAAAAGCCTTGTTGCAAATAATTTAATTTGAATTTCTAATCAAATCAGTTTTGAATCAGACAGAAGACCTCTTAGTGAAAATTGTAACCCAGTTGAAAATTAAAATTAAAACAACCAGAAATGTTGTCCTAAGTAATCTCTTGTAAGTAGCCTTCTCCCCTTTATATGTTTTTTTCCTGTTGTATTTATAGTTTTAAAAAGAAAACACAGTTGAGACCCCAATTTAGAAATACATAAATATTCTATTGTATCCCAATTGTTTTAATTATTGAAATACACTTATTGGCACCCAAGGACTCTTAGGAAACTTTAAAATGCCAACACTCTAAGGAGGCTCACTTGTTCTCCTTGGGACCTAGTTATTGAGTAACAGGGTTGAAGCCACAACTGAGTTCCCTGGATCGGGAGGCTCCCTGAATACAAGTGTCTTGGCTAATGTCCTTTTTCCTGGTTTATTTTACCAGTAGCACAGTGCCCACCACCCCCCAGCCCTCCACCCCTGACAATGTATACAATACTCTGTTTGGGTAGAAAGTTCATGCCTTAGAGCATCCTTATCCCCTAGTTTACAGAGTGGTGAGATCTTTTGAATGAGTGTCTAGAGTACAAAGGTTATGAACTACTTGTAAAAAGTTACAGAATAAAAGCCCCTCTGGGGTTTCCTTGCAGAGCAGGATCATTGTATTGGTCTCTTATTTTTTTCATGGAGACTAGGTTGGTGGATCATAGGTCATCTGTTTGCAGGATCAGTCTGCCTATTGCTTGGTTAAGGGATTGACCAAAGACTGATGGTGTCATGAGGTAGCTGTCATTATTTCATTGTAGCAGGGAAATAGAAAACAAGATCATCTCAACATTTTTTACAGAAACACTTATGTATAAAGAAAACTGAAGATACAAACTCAGATATTTCACAAAATGAATTTTAAATGTCTTTTGACTCTGAAGTAAATGATTTGCCTCTTAATCCTTCTTTAAAGCATTTAAAAATCTTTTGTGTGTATACCTGGTGTACTTGTATAAAACTGAAAATCAGATTGCTACTTGTTCCTTTCTATCTCTCTCTCACTTAAAACTAATTCTGAATTGGGGCAGGGGCAGATGGTGTCTTTGGTATTTGGCTTTTTTTCCAGATTTTCTTTTAAGAATATATCAAGTATTCTAAAGACCATTTGATGAATTAAAAAGCATGTCTCTTCTGCTAAAACAATAACTTCCATGTGTTTTCTTTTGTGCTTTACAAATGAATTTATGAAAGACTTGGATATTTCAGCCTAAGAAGATCAGTGTCAGATTAATGTATAAGCTTTAAGAAGATAAGGACCATGTGCATTTTACTTCTTCAGGTAGAACTAAGAATAGCTACAGGCAGTTTAATCAATTATTTAATGGTGATTGGAATGAACAATGAGAAAGAAGATGCTTAATGTAATGCTTTTCAAAGTTTTCTATGCCAAAAAGTTATCTGTTTCTTTGATCTTTATGAGAATAGTGTATGTATTCTTTCATAAGCAGAAACATACTACTGATACTTTGACAGAGTGGATACACATTCTGAATTCATAGTGAGAATAGGATTTTGACATTTCATACACATCATTTTACTGAAGACATCACTACCATGAATACTGGCAATTTGTTTATAATTTGGAACAAAATATATTGAAATGACCCATACTGCTATTGGACTTGTGATCTACTTCTCAGTGTGGTCTGTCCTGGATTATCTGGTCTATCCTGGATAGCCAAGGAAGGAAATAATTCTCACAAAGCATGGCTAGTTAAAAATCACTGCTAATTGAACCTTCCTAGCATTTTGGCTGGTAGGATACTGGGCAGGGTCCTTAAATGTGTATCTGATAGCACTTTGCAGTTTGATGAAGCAAAAAGAAGAGTTGGCTTTTACGGGAATTTTTTTTCTTTGATTTAGTTATATTTGTGTGAACAAAATCTGATCGTTACTTTGGGAGGATAATACACGTCTTGCATTATTATGTACATGAGACATACTATTAATTGGATCAGGGCCTAGTGTGTGATTAGCAGCCTGGTTCAGTATTATAACTAGTTGTCTTTACATCTCTTATGGTTTATTTACTTCTTAGAACACTTTAAATGGAAAATGCTTGTCATTTGAGTATCTGAATCCTTAGAGGAAAAAAGAATGGAGTATGTGTCCCCTTGAAAAGCCTGCAGATTAGATTATCAGCACAGTTAATACATAAGGGACCTTGTGTCTCTCTAACTTGCCAATATCTATTTGTTGAGTGTTGCAAGAGTTTGCTAATTAAACAATTCACAAGATGTTTTGAGCAGAACTTGTGGACATTTCACCAATTGAACATTTTATTGCTGCCGTTGAAAAAAGCTAGTTGGTGTTTATTAACTAACTTTCTTGCCGTGGTTCTGGAGAATCATGGGTATAGCTCTGGTCCCCGACTCTAGATTTTTAGAGCTCAGAGTCACTATGGACACTTTGCTTGCAAACGTGCCTGTTGTTATTTCAAGGCACCACCATCACTTTACTGAACTTGCAAATATGAATTAAGTAACAAGATGCTTTTGACTGAGAGTCCAAATCAAATTAAAGCTGTGTGTGGGAGGGGATTGGGAGAAAGGTTCATTCTTAAGAATAATTTTTTTAACTCAAAGAAAAACACATTGTTTCAGATATAAAGGTAGGAACTTAGATATTCAAAATTAAAAGTAAATCCTTTCAGGTTAAGAATTTCCATCTCATAATTCCTTACAGATGAAGCTACAAAGCAGTTTTATGTCATAGTGTAAGTACAAACTTCCCTTACCCAGTCTTTGTGGTACAGCCCAGCAGGACTTGGACTACTGGCCTTCCCACTCTGTTGTCCTGCAAGTGAGCCCTCGGTGGCAAAATGGGAGAAGCACAGAGAGTCTGCACTCACCCACAGATCCCTAAGAGGATAAAGACAGTTTCTGGCCTTCTCGTTCTTCACCACCTTTGCAAGTGATTTTAGTTGAGTGAATTGGCCATTCCTAGAATGTAATTAGTAGGAATATTAGTTTAGCCTTTATAAAGGTGGAAAACTGCCCCACTCTTCAGACAGCATATCTAATCTGCTCCAGCATGTATCAACTTGCTTGGACTTTAATGCCTTCAGACCCAAAAGCCTGTTTATCAGCCACACACAACCCACTCAGAAACAGCAAGAGAAGCTCCTGCGAAGGAAGTAGGTTTGAGTCTATTTGCCCTTTGTTGTGGTCAGTAAAGGAACTACTTGTGCTTTTTAATTAGAAGGGTGGGACCAGATTTTTCTTAATTGCAGTTTGAGCTATAACACAAAACATTGAAAGAAGAAAGACTTTTTAAAATAAATTCAGTCACATTCTCTCCTGCATTCAACCCCTAACCTTTTCTTTGAACGACTTCTCATTTTCCACTTTTTCCTTAACCCTTCCTTCAGAGCATATTCAGCCTCCTCAGTTCTGAATAAGGTTTCGAAGCTGTGGCACTGCTTGTGTTTGTTATTTGGCTTGGGAAGGTGCCCAAGATGTGCAAGGCCCCGGCAGGTGAGAATGCAGAGACAATGGGTGTGGCTTTTGTTTTCAAAATGCGGATTCACAAGTGCTCAAGGAATATGACTTCAGCACTACACATTTTGAATAGCCAGAAAGGGTTCGTCAGAAATTGCAGACAGTTGCTTGTACTACATAGGATTTATCCCTAGAACTAGACAAGGAAATTTGTATTTCCTGTTTTAATTAGAAGGGACTTTCACAACATAAGAATAAAAGTCATGGTTTGCCCCAAAGACATGCATCTGCTTTATATGAAATAAATGCATTATAAGTGTGAGAAATTGCTTGAAGATGGCCATGATATTGAGAATATGCTGTGTATTTACTTTATAGTCATCTGAGGTTTTTTTTTCCAGTAAGGTTAAGAACCTCAAGAATTTTTATGAGTGGTTTAGAGAAAAGCATGTTCAAGCACTGGAGTTAAAGTTGTATTTATATAGAAATGTGAAAAGAAGACTTTTGCTTCATCCACCTGCCAGATATATTCACATATCTGTAGCCTTCTCTTATGGACCCTGAGAAGAGGCAGTGGTCCTTAATTTTTCACTACAGTTTTTGGTTTGGAATGCATACTGAATGGCGTATAAGTAGATAGGAATATATTTGTTGGGATATTTTTTTCTTCTGAATTTGTAGGATAATCTACTGGTTTATTACACAATATTGATTTTTTTATTCTCAGTAAATCAACCTTACATATGTCTATGCAGAGAATGCTAAATTGACTGTTTCAAAGGGAAGCGTGTCAAAGAGCCATTTTTAAATCATTTGGAGTGACAGAGGATTCCTCACAGAAGCATAACTCATCTTTTAAAATGATATTGGATGTAATCATCACTTAGTCCTTGCTCTACAAGAAACTCAATTTTTATTCCTATACACCTCTTACTCCCAGAAAATGTGCCTTAAACCTTACATAATTCATTTTCCTTTTGAATTATACAAATATAGGTAAGACAGAAATAAGAGGTATATTCTGAAGATTGTAACTCAACTTTTGCTGTAAAAAGTAGATAGAACTTGATGCAAGTGAATTTGTGCCAGTTTCTCCTAACTTTCCCATTTGGGCAGGGGCACTGCTTGATTGTATAGGTTTAGAATTTTGAAATGCTTTGTGACTCTTCATCTCCTTGGACTATTCTTACATTACATACCACCCCGAACCAATATTTGGCAAAAGTTATTTTCAACTCTCAAGTGACTCTTGGGACAGCCTCTAAGTCAGTTTGAGCTGCTATACAAAGTACCACAGAGTGGGCAGCTTATAAACAAAATAAGTTTATTTCTCAGGGTTCTGGAGTCTGAGAAGTCCAAGATCAGGGTCCAGCCAAGTTGGGTTCTGGTGAAGGCCCTCATCCAAGTTGCAGACAACTTCTCACTTGTCTCCTCACCTGGATACAATCAGAGTGAGAGAGCTCTCTGGGATTTCTTTTATCAGGCACTAATCCCATACACAAGAGCTCCACCCTCATTGCCACATTACCTTCCAAAGATCCTGCCCCCTAATCTATCATATTGAGGGCTTAGGAGTTCAGCATGTGATTTTTGGGGGGACACAAACATTCAGTCCATTGCAGCTTCAAGACAATTGATTCTGGCCTCCATTTGCTTCCACTTTGGCATTCCCACTAGCCAGCATCTATCTTTCTTTCTTTCTTTCTTTCCCTCCCTCCCTCCCTTCCTTTTCTCTTTCTTTTCTTTCTTAGATGGAGTTTCGCTGTTGTTGCCTAGGCTGGAGTGCAGTGGTGCAATCTCGGCTCACCACAACCTCTGCCTCCTGGATTCAGGCGATTCTCCTGCCTCAGCCTCCCGAGTAGCTGGGATTACAGGCATGCGCCACCACGCCAGGCTAATTTTGTATTTTTAGTAGAGACGGTTTCTCCATATTGGTCAGGCTGTCTTGAACTCCCGACCTCAGGTGATCTGCCTGCCTCAGCTTCCCAAAATGCTGGGATTATAGGCTTGATCCACTGCGCCTGGCCACCAGCATATTTCTTTAACTTCGTCTTCATAATGTCAGTGTCCTGTTCAAGAAATCACAGTTCATAAAGATCACTTGATGAACCAAATTTAAATTTATAGCATTCAGAGTCGCCATCCATCCAGTCAGTAATTATTTTCATCCTACAAATATTTCTTGAATACCTACATGTATCAAGCATTGTCCTAAGTGCTGAAGAGACAGCAGTAAAAACAACACAGACAAAACACCACAAGACCCCCGTTATTCTGTAACCCCAGTAGGGGTTACATTCTAGAGGGAGAGACAGATAAATCAATAAACAAGCACATTAATTAATTCAATTTCAGGTATGATAAAAAAGAGTGATTATGATAGTAGAAATAAAACAGTGTAAGAGAATAGAGAAACAGGCTAGGACACTATTTTAGATAGAGCTCTGTAGACCAAAAATGAGTCTCTGAAGAGGTGGCATTTGAGTAGAGACTAATGAAATGAATGAGTGATCTGTGTCATGTGTGGTAGAAATTCAAAGGTGGGAATATGCTTGTTTGTTAAAGAAATAGAAAAGCAAACAAACAAAACAAAAACTGTGTCTGGAGCCTAGAGAACAAGTGGGAGAGTAAAAGGAGATGAGACCCAAGGGATAGGTAGAACATGGAAGGGCCTGGTTTGCATACCTTGGCAAGTAAGGAGCTTTAATTTCATTCTGAGGATGATGGAAAGCCCTTGGCAAGTTTTGCCATTGGAGTGACATGATGTGATTTATGCTTTCACAGATTTCTGAACGTAGGTGAAGAATACATGGTAGATGACAAGTAGGGAAGAGGAAGATCACTTAGTAAACTCATTCTTTCAACAGTCCAGGCAAGTGATGACAGTGTCTTGGCTAAGATTGGAGTGGTAGAGATGGTGAGATATGGTTGGAGGATTTGGCATATATTTGGAAGGTAAAGCAAGTAAGACTTGCTTATGGATTGGATGTAGGTGGTGGAGACAGAGATAGGGAGAATAATAAATAACTGATGATTCCTAAGTTTGATTTTGGTGAATGGAGGTGCCATTTACTGAGATTGGAAGATATGGAGAAGAGTAGTTTTGGAAAAAGAGAAACAGTTCTGTTTTGGATTAACATTGAGATGTCCATAAAATGTCCAAATAAAGATGGCAAGTAGGAAGCTGTTTATAGGAATCTGATGCTCAGAGTGTTCCAGGCTGGAAATGAAAATCAGGAGTTGTCAGCTTGTAATTAATGTATTCAATCCAGACAGTTATTTAAATTCAAGCATTAGATGAAGTAGTTGAACTCCAGGTCATGCTATCTTTTCGAAGAGGAAAATGAGGATCCAACAAAAGACACTAGATGTAGTGGCCAGTGAGGAAGGAGGAAAACAGGACAGTGGAATAGTCCAAAGTCACGTGAAGAATTTTCTCAAGGATTCTTCACAAGAATTGTGTCAAGTGCTGCTCAGAAATAAACAAGCCAAAAACAAAGAATTGCCCATTCATTTGGTAACTTGGAAGTCACTGGTGAACAACGTGAAAGATGATTTTAGTACAATCATGGGTGAGAAAGCTTGATTGCAGAGGGTTGGGGAGAGACTGAGATGAGAGGAAGTGGAGGCTGTAAACATAGATAACTCACTCAAGTATTAGGGATTGGCATCAGTGATGAAAGAGGAGGGACTATATAATAGAAAATTATATACAAGGGAGGATGGATCATAGACTTGAAGTTGGGTGATAAGGGAAGTGAGAACAAGTGGTAAATACTGGAGAAAGGAAAAGTAGGGCAGTTGTTCATTGGATTGGAAGAGCTGATCTAATTTGAGGAATTTCTGGAGTCAGAACAGTAAAAATGTTCTGGGAAGACTAAAGAGGAGGAGGTTAGAGACAGAGGCTTTGGAGGACATGTGCTTCATGGCATGATGGCCATTAAGTGAACTGAGAGTGGGTGGCTGGGATGGGAATGAAGGGGGAGAAAACAATCAGATGATGACAGAGGTAACAAAAACTAACAGTAGGGAGGAAGACAGTGAGCCAGATGTAAAAGTCTTCCGTCATCAAGGGAGACAGACCAGGAGATCAGGGGATGATGGCAACTAGCAGAGGTGTAGCAGACACCTGATCTCATGTGTTTCAAAAGAACTGGGATTGGGATTGGAGGAAATGATCTGGAAGCAGTCAGAGAAGCATGGAGAACCCCAATCTCAATGCCAAGTCCCCTGCTTCTCTCTCTGGCTTTTAGCCAGTGTCCCTGGATTTAGCCACAGCAGTTAGATGGCTCCACTAATCTGGACTGAGTGCCTTCCAGCAGTTCAGGTCTACCTTGTCCTTAAACACTTGGCTAAGGAGTTACAAACCAGCCAGGATGTCCCTGGTTTTCCTTCTGGCTGAATTCATCTGCAATGGCCATGATAATTACATCCCATAGCTCATTGTTATCTCAAACATATTTTCCAGTATGCGATTAGATTCTGAATTCCTCTACTTCATTTTGGCCACCCTCAACAAATTTGGCTCTTATACCCCAGCAACAAGTACTGTCGTGTAAGGACATGTGATTTCTTAATTTGAGTTGAAGGTCTTAATACGGAAATTGAAGCTTAGAGACATTGAGTGATGGGCTTAAAGCTTTCAGCTAATTAGGGGCAGAGGTCTTCATGCATTTTCAAGGCATTGGGAGACTTTAATGATATCCAACTGGCAAATTCAGCTCTGGCCCATCCATGATCATTTCTACTTTAGTTAACGGAGTTAGAATTTAGACCTGTCCAGGAGGCCTAGAAGTGAAGTGACAGACTTTAAAGCACCATTACAAGATATATTCAGGAGAGGATCTATTCTAAAGTTAATTCTGTAGATCCACTTTGATTATCAGATTGGCAAAGATGAAAATAGCTTAAAAATGCGAGTATAGGCAAGGGTGGGGGAAAAACAGCTATCAGTGAGGTTGTGAATACGTTCATCAGTGTTGCAGAGCAAGTGGGATGTATCTATTAAAAATTTTAAAAAAATATTTTAGCCTCCACTGTCTATATAGCTTGTTTTGATAACTCTTTTAGGATATTGGATATTTTAGGATAAATTCCAAATTTCAAATTTGGAACTGCCTATAGAATCTTAAAAATACATTTTTACTATATCTATGGGAACAGATCTTTGTCATGTGCAGTATTTCTTGTTATTCTTTAAGATCTAAGTATTAAGGGTAATTTTCTATTTCTTTGTCCTATGGAAAACTGAAATTTTAATTTTTCTTCTCACAGGGAAAGAAAATGTGTAATCCCTTCATGAGGCTAATCCACAACATGAAAACTCATATCTTGAAACTGATTTTCCACTGATTTATACAGAACAATTTGAGATGTATTTTCAGTGTTCCAGATGCCTCTGCACAGTTGTTGATGGGAATGTGGAGGAAGTTGGCTCTTACTAAAGTAATTTTAGTGGGATGTATACACAAAATATTGGCTGCACCTGGCCCTTTCTAAGAGTGAAGTGTCTTTTATAGCAAATTGCTCTAACAAGAGTTATTCCTGTCTAGAAAACGTTTGGAATAGCTTTCAAAACATTTTCCAACATAACCCCTACCCTTCCTCCAACACACACACCATTTTGAATCATAGGTTTTGACTAGGTTTTGGCTTGCTGCTGCTCAGCCTGCAACAGTTGGTTACTAAACAGGAGGACTACTAATGTGTTCAGAGAATATTGGTTCTCTTCTGGTAGCTGATAGGAGGGTTTGTTGGGAAGGAATGGGAGTGTAAATGAATAATCAGTGCTGGTTTCTGTTTTTAAGAGTCAAAAGAAATGGCAGTCCCCTCTCATTTCACCTCCCACCCCCCAAAAACGCCTACATGAAGATAGATGGATTCCCTTCCCAGCAGAGGGCGAAGGGGATGCCCTCTATCTGCAATAGGAATGGCGGAGTGATTCTTGGGTCCCTGCAGATTTAGTCCTTTCGTTGTGTTGTTTTCCTGGGGCTTCCTGACTGTGACCACTGCTCAGCTCTTAAAACCTCTACCTTCAGGTCACACGAAGGTCAATGTAAACTAACTCAACACCTCCTTTCCAGATCCTTCTTCAAATGGCAAGAAAGACCAGGGGAAATAATGAGCTTGGATTTTCACTTGATCTTAGCCAAAAGGCCGAGAAGCAATATGAGCTTGGATTTTCAAAGGCTACTTTCTACACCAAGTATGTGCACTAGGAATCTTTTTTGCTTTGGCTGTAGTGCAAATAATCTCAGCACCAACTAGTATGGTCTAACGCTGGTTTCACAAGTAGAGTTTTCTTGATCTTAATCTGTATCCTGCCTATGAATGTCTTACACCCCTCCTTCTACCAAATAATGAAAAGTCACATTTTAAAGCAAAAACATGAATTGCTGACATGTCAGGCTTAAGTTTTCTCCTCATTTTCAGGTATTCAAGAATTAGGTGTGACTCCCTGCCCTGTGTGATACATATTTTCTCTAGGGTATCCCTTTGTGTATAAAGAGAATGAGTCAATTTAGTAATTCCTAGTTCCTTGAAAAATAATTTCTAAAAAAATAGGAAAGAAATACATTGTGATCAATCCCCAAAATATTTATTAGTCAATTCTGGAAATTCCATGTTAAGTTTACGACATGCTGAATCAAGTTCTTGACCAAATCATTTGTTAGCTTGTGATTAAAAAGATGGGGCAAAGAGAACAGCTGACATGGAGGGTAGAAGGCAGAAATGTGTCAAGAAGCTTTTGCAATGTTATTTTTGGTTAATTTCCCCCTTGTATGCTAGCTAGTCTTATTTAAAGTAAATTATTCATGTTCATTGTGTCAGCGTGGCTTGTAGGGATTTAGCCTATATTCTGTTTACTTACATGTTTTAACAGAGTGCAGAATAGAGAATAGCTTTGAATTTAAAACTAGCTTAGACAGCTCAAAGCTCACTCATTCTGCAAAGGGTAATAATGCCCTAGTATTAAATTTTTACCCCAAATCCAGCATCTGGGATGGACCCGATTGTAAGAGGAAGTACATTTTTCATAGATGAAAGGGGGGAAATCACTGTCCCATCTAAAAATAGCATTGTGTTTTCCACCAGTTTATATCAGCTGGAAGTAGGATTAAACAGTAGTTGTCTAGAAGAAAGAGACAGTAATTGAGTGTGACTGTTTCCTCTGCAAAGGCCTGGCCCAGGTGGTGAAAGTTAAGTATTGTCATTCAGATAAGGCCCAAAAGCAGTTAGCCTCGATGTCTATTTGGCTTTTCTGTAAAATGTCCTCTCTGGGTGTTGAGCTGTGGACAGACGAAATCCAGGCCTGTTCACAGGGCAGTCACAGTGATCACTCAGGATCAGTGAGATGCTTAGCCAGCGGGGAAACTGTTGGGCAGTTTAAAACACAGGTGGATGTTTTTGCAATGAGTAAAAGGGCCTTGAAGAGTATTTGCCAAATGACTCAAACCTGATGTTTTGAGGACAAGCAGAATAATTCTACTCCTATGTGAAAGGGGAAATAGGAAGCAGTGCTTGTCGTCTGAGGGCGTGCGGCCCAGCCTCAATTTATCTTGACCTCTAATAGCAGGAAAATCCTCTCTCTGATTTTCCTGGCAGTGTAGGCATAATTGGGGTCCTTATGTTTCAGATGTTTCCAGAGCTGGTTCTCCTTGGTGAGAAGGAAAGAATGCATGCTTGGCCAAAGTCCTTACAGATGCTGAATTAAAGCTAGCATTGATCAGGAGACTTTCTGGGGATAGGGTGGGAGTAGAGAACAGCAGAGAGCCTTGGAAAGAGCCTTGAGGGGCTTGCAGATTCTGGAGGGGTTTTCAGCCCAGCCAGTGAATTGCTTTTTGAATTTGGAGCAGTTACTTAACTGAATCACCGTTTTCTGTAGAGGAGAGTTGATGCTCTCTGCTCCTAGTCTATCTGGTCTTCAGTAGGACCTCTGCCAGCCACACTGGTTGTCCATGTGACTAACTGTGCACAGACTGCTGGAATGGCTGAGGTCTGCTAGGGATGGGTTTATTCTGATCTCTGGGGTAGTTGGAGGCTGTCTTTTTTTTTTTTTTTTTTGAGACAGAGTCTCGCTCTGTCGCCCAGGCTGGAGTGCAGTGGTGCGATCTCGGCTTACTACAAGCTCCGCCTCCCGGGTTTACGCCATTCTCCTGCCTCAGCCTCCCGAGTAGCTGGGACTACAGGCGCCCGCCATCTCGCCCGGCTAGTTTTTTGTATTTTTAGTAGAGACGGGGTTTCACCATGTTGACCAGGATGGTCTCGATCTCCTGACCTCGTGATCCACCCGTCTCGGCCTCCCAAAGTGCTGGGATTACAGGCTTGAGCCACCGCGCCCGGCCTGGAGGCTGTCTTGATGGCTAGAGGAGGTGTGTGGCTTTAGTCTTTTTGTTGATCTTATGTATTTATTGAACAAGCGTTTCTTTTTGTCGAGTTTTTGTATTTTAAACAGACTAGGTCTTGCTATATTGCCCAGGTGCTGGACTCAAACCCCTGGGCTCAAGCAATCCACCTGCCTCAGCCTCCGAAGTAGCTGGCACTACAGACATGTGCCACCATGCAATCTCATGTATTATTTCTTCAACAAATATTTCTTGAGTACCTACTGTGTTGAGACCTGCCCCCACACAAACCAATCCATAAGAGCCAGGCCCTAGGTGACAGTACATTTTCAGAGAGCATCCTATAATTTAGCTCTTTTATAGCATCTCGTGTTGTTAATAAGCTGAAATGTACACTGGGTAAAAGTCTGGAAGGAGGAAAGTGTAATCAACAGTTCACTTTTTCTTATGTGTATGATTAACATGTATCAGTAATGTTAAGTTTATTGTAATTATATATTAAAAGGGCTACACTTTGGGCACACAAGTATGTTTTTAATTACTGCACAAAAGGTAATACAGGACTAGGCTGCCTGCCCAATAATATATAAATATAGAAAATGATTATGTTATTTGTAGTTTGTCAGTTTATTTTAAATAAAAACTGGGTCAGCAGGCCTTCAGATAAGAGGTTAGGATAAAAGAAGATTGAGACTTCCCTGCTTCCATGGATTGAACCCATGACTTCCAAAACCAGGGGTCTGCACTATAATCCTAATGGATTGACTTCCAAAATTCCTTGGATTTGTCCTGCTGGACTTGTCTCTCTAGGGCTTAGCTGGATCCCTGCAGATAGATATTATGGTTTATATACAGTAATTCCACTTAGTCCAGCTGTAAATTTAAGTCTATTGTATTAATACAACATTGAAAGGCAGCCTTGCCCTTGCCCATGGAAGCTGAGCCTGTCTTTCAGATGTGTTTAGCAGAAAATCAAGGATTTTCAGTTAGTTGGTTGGGAGGCCCTTGGAGAAACAGTCGCCCAGCCTAACCACCCATTGTCTATGGTTTCCGCTTGCTCCTTCCAAATGGGACAAATAAAGAGATTCTGTGCATGGTCATTAATAGGCAAGCTTTGGTGGGGGCTTTGTTCTTAAATGGGGGCTTTATCTTATCCCTGCTGGTTAAGCCCCTCCATGTACTCCTCACCTGTCATAACTGTCATACATTTAATTCATCATGCTGGTGGGCAGGAGCTAGCTGATCATGTTTAAATGGAAGCGGGGTGAGCTGTGAGGAGGGCTCGGTCAAGTCAGTCTTAGAACTTTACCCTCAAAGACGATTATCAGATTTTAATAAAGATTTTTAAAATAAGATTTTAATCAAGTAGGCAGTTTCGTGAAGGAGAATTTTCTGCTTCATGATTCTCCCACAGAGCAGGTTGGATTTTAGAATCCAGCATTTCAAAAGATAGCACAACAAAATATGTTTAAAATTCTTGAATCCAAATTTAAAATACAAGAGACATTCAGAAAGGGCATTCTTCTGTTCCTTTCCTGTCTAACTTTTTTCCTAATTGTAAAAGTAATATTCATTCTTAAAGATTTGAAAAAATACAGAAATCACTAGCATTTCTACCACCTGGTTCTAATTGATTAATATTTTGTATGTGTTTCTAATCTTTTTTTCCTGTGGATATACATATATACACATTCTCCACTAAAAATGCTTACAGTAAGTAATGTCAGTTACGGATCCAAGTGTTTTCTTCATCATTACATATCTACTGCAATACTGTTCTTTATTATAAAATTATGATATTGCTTGTGGTAAAGTGTTTGAACCATACCTGTGGACATAGTGTGCCAGGCCCTTTTCTGGATGCTTCATGTGTATTAAGTGATTTAGTCTTCACAGTCTCCCAGTGAACTTAGTGCTATTGTTATCTCCATTTTGCTGATGAAGAATGAGAGATGTAGGGAAGGTAATTAACTTGGCTAAAGTCACACAGCTTGTAAATGGTAGAGCCAAGATCTTAACCCAGGCAGGATGACCTCAGAGCCAATTCTCTTCACCACCATTACAAACAGCCTCATAGAATTTGCTTGCATAAATAAGACATTTAACCGAGTCTACATTGTTAATCATTTGGCTTGTTTCTAGTTTTTCAATATTATAAACAGTGCTTATAGGCAAAAACTTAGTGGATAATTCTCTGGTTGTATTCAGTTACTTCCCTGGAATAAATTCCTGTAAATGTAATATCTATGTTTAAATGTATGATGCTGCATTTCCTTAAAAAGCTAAATATAGAATTACCATATTACAGCAATTCTACTACTAGATATATACCCAAAAGAATTGACAACAAGGACTCAGACACTTATATGCCAGTGTTCATAGCAGCATTATTCACAATAGCCAAAAGGTGGAAACAATCCATGTGTCCCTCAACAGAAGAATGGAGAATCAAGAAGCAATATAAGCCATAAAAAGGACTGAAGTGCTGATACATGCTACATGTGGATGAACCCTGAAGACACTGTGCTAAGTAAAATAAGCCAGACACAAAAGTTCCAATACTGTATGATTCCACTTGTTTGAGGTACCTAGGAAGGGCAGAATCAGAGACAGAAGGTAGAATAGAGGTTACCGGGGCTGGGGAAAGGGAGGAATGGGGAGTTATTGCTTAATAGGACGGATCAGAGTTTCTGTTTTGAGTGATGAAAAAGTTTTGGGAATAGTGATGATGGCTGTGTAACAGTGTGACTATAACTAATACTACTGAGTTGTATGCTTTAAAATGATTAAAATGGTAAATTTCTGTTTTATATAATTTTTAACCACAATAAAAAAATGTACCTTTGGTAAAAATTTAGAGTATCTTCAGCAACATCTTATTATTTTTAAAAAATTCAAAGCAGTTTGTATATAATTTATCTAAATTATGTTTATTTTGCATAGGTAAATATACTCACATTGTTCAGAATTCTAAAGGTGCCAACAGGTATACAGTATACAGTAAAAAGTGTACACACAATCCAGCCACTGTGCCACCGTGTTCTGTTTTTTTTTTTTTTTTTTTTTTT
>NW_012116821.1:10350004-10378340 GCF_000951035.1 Colobus angolensis palliatus | reverse complement strand
TCGCTTTTGTTGCCCAGGCTGAAGTGCAATGGTGTGATCTCGGCTCACTGCAACCTCTGCCTCCTGGGTTCAAGCGATTCTCCTGCCTCGGTCTCCTGGTAGCTGGGATTACAGGCAGATGCCACGACACCCAGCTAATTTTTGTATTTTTAGTAGAGACAGGGTTTCACCATGTTGGTCAGGCTGGTTTCAAACTCCTGACCTCAGGTGATCCACCTGCCTTGGCCTCCCAAAGTGCTGGGATTACAGGTATAAGCCACAATGCCTGGCCCACCCTGTTCTCCTCAGAGCAGCAACTCTTCTCAGCTTCTTGTGTAGCTTTCCATATGTTTATCTGTGTGCAATATGTATATTCTCCTTCCTTCCTTTTCACATAAGTTATAGTGTCTTGTAAACCATTCGTTTAAATTTGTATTTATAGAAACCTCTCCCCCTTTAACTCATGCACTTTCCAAAAGCATGGTTAAATTCTCCTTCTACCATCCACAGTCATACACAGGAACGTTGTTACCACAAGCTGTATTGAGCTGGGGTTCTGGGTCAAGAGATGGGCATCCTTGCCTGGACACACAGTGCACTCTTCGGAAGGGACCTTTTCAACTCTACAGTGACAGCATCATGTCCTCTGCAAAGAAAAGAGGACATGCAGGCATTTTTCTTTCCCCACATAAGGAAATTATGTTACCCTCCCTAATTTGTTGAAAAGAGGCAACTTCTTTAGGAATTTGGGCTATTAACATTCTCTGTTTGGAGGCTGTTGTTAGGTCAGCCAGGGGCAGAGCCTTCTTCAGCTGCAGGTGACTCCCTGTCATTCACCCGTCTTTGTGCCTGATGGTCTATCTAGTGGTGTGGGGTTGTAGAAAGCACACCAGGTTGTGGGGATAGACTTTGGATTGGCCATCAGCTTGACTACCACTAGCCATCACTTTGGATGGTCACTTTGCCTCTCCTGTAAAATCAAGGGCTTCTATAGGGACCCTTCTGGCATCTACAGTCTACAAAGTCTTTTTTTTTTCTTCTTTTTCTGAGATGGAGTTTTGCTCTTATTGGCCAGGCTGAAGTGCAATGGTGTGATCTTGGCTCACTGCGACCTCTGCTTAAACCACTGTTTAGTAGCTTAGCACAGGGTTCAATCAATTAAAAAAACTTGAAACACATAGAGTTGAGAACAAATTCTGTAACTTGATTATATATGACTCCCAATAATGTCTAGGTTTAAAATAAATAAAACACCAGTTCTTGATGAAACCATATATGAGGATGCTAAAATTGCCTGATGACACAGAGCTTTAAAAAAAAAAAAATCAAAGTTATCAAAATTGTTTGTAGACTTATGCAACTCCAAAGTGGTATCAAGAGTTAATAAATGAAAGCATCTTTAGCACCTAGGAAAGATATTATGGGCTTTTTCCTTTCAACAGCAATAGATACCTGGAATGTCCTTTTATAGTTGTAACAATCATGGAAAGAAAGCAAACTGGAATCTGAGAAAGGTGCTGGATTTGAAGATTAGGTGACAGCATCTCCTCACTCTTCTATGGTTTGGCAGCCCTCTCCACTGCTCAGATACCACGGAGAAAGAGAGACGAGCTTCTCAGATACTCCGAATGACACGTGCCAAACACGTGGAAGGTAAATCCCCTAATACAGTCTGTTCTTCCAGCATTCCCTGGCAGTCAGCCAAGCTAAATATTTCTGCTGGATAAAAAATGCACTCTTGTGTGCTCTACTGTTAACTGGTTGCCTGACTTTAGTGGAAGAGGTTGCTTCAGTGGGGAGAATGGGAAATGAGGAGTTGGTCTCCAATACCCTGTGTGTGCGTTTTTCACCTGAAAAAAATGTCTCTCCATTATTTGTGGCCTGTGACTGTGTTAACTTATGCTAGAAGGAAGGAGAAAATTGAGAAATAGATTGAATGCAATTCTTCCCTCTCCCCATCCACCACTTCTCCCACAATTTGTTTTTGGTGATTATCTTTTCAGATTTCCTCAGTGGCTGTCATTTGTGTCTGTTGCATGTTTTTTAGCTAAATCAATTTTCAAAGGCTGTTACATTTGGTCAACTGAGAAACCTAACATATGGACTAGTGGGTTTGTGTCAGATGGGGATTATAGTTAATTGAAATTTATGACAAAACTGCTGACTTCATTAAGACTAATTAGACGAATAGAATTTGGAATCAACATTTCAGATACCCCCTTCTAATTGTTTTAGATGTTTTTCTTTTACATAAACAATAGCACATTTTTAGTCATTGCAAGAATTACAAATGAAATTATAGTACACTTTTGTATCTGCTTTTTTTTATCCAGGGACTTATCTCAAGCATTCTTTCACATCTCATTTTAAACTTTTAAAAGTCCTGAATAATACTTATATTATGTTGGCCTTATTACAATCTATTTGATAATTTCTGTAAATTTGAATATTCAAGTTGTTTCTAGTTTGTCATAATTCTACATAACATTGTAACTAATATGCTTATATAACTTTGCTCAAATTATTTCCCTGTGGATATATTTCCATAAGTATAATCATTTGGTCAAAGGTTATAAATCTCTAAGGCTCTTGGTAGATATAGCTAAATTTCTTTTCAGAAAAGTTATACCAACAAAGTATAGTTTGTAAATATCTAGACATTTAAATTTAACCTAAAATTTTGAGAATTTCCATCTCTTTATATTTTCCTCTATGTAAATATTGGTAGTATTGTTAATATTTGAATAGTAACCCTGTGGCATACTGCTTCTATCTTTTGTGCATTTGACAAACATATTGGGCTCTGACTGTGTGCTGGGCACCATGCCATACCCCAAAGATTGGCTTTGCTACTTTCAAATATTTATTCTGGAGGCAATCTTCCAGACTGTTTCTTTGAACAACCATGATTTATAATGACATGTTTGAACCATCTACATTAAGAATGCATCTTATTGGCCTGGTGCAGTGGTTCATGCCTTGTAATCCCAGCACTTTAGGAGGCCAAGGCAGATAGATGATTTGAGGTCAGGAGTTTGAGACCAGCCTGGCCAACATGGTGAAACCCTGTCTCTACTAAAAATACAAAAAATTAGCCAGGCGTGGTGGTGCGTGCCTGTAATCCCAGCTACTTGGGGATGCTGAGGCAGGAGAATCACTTGAACCTGGGAAGGGAAGGTTGCAGTGAGCCAAGATAGCACCACTGCACTCCAGCCTGGGGGACAGAGTGAGACTCTGTCTCAAAAAAAAGAATGCATCTTGTTGTGCCACCCATTCATGTTCTAATTCAGAGAATGAGGAGAATTATATGTATATGTTATATATGTATGTATGTATATGTATATTTGTGTACATATCTATACACATACATACATACATGTATCTCCAATAAAAATTAATACAGAAAGATAACAATGCTGATCCACTTCCCATTGATTTTGCACTGATTTTCTGGATTAGATATTGCATTGCTGTACCCATCCATATATTTGCTGGTGGTTTCCTTTCCAAGCCACAATATTCACTCATAACTGGAATCAGGAGCACAATCTGTGGCCACAGACCCAAACCAGCCTAAGTGACCGCTCTGAGTACAAAACTCAGGTCCTTGGCCTCATCACCCCAGTTCTTTGTTAATCTCAGAGGCAGATTGTGTGTTATGTGGTATCAGTCCAAGCCATATATTCAGATGCCATTCCTGGGAATGTTCCAAACCACAGTATATCTTCTTTGCTTGAGAGGGAGGGTGGGTGAGAGTTAAGGAAGACAATATTTTAAGTGTAGATATCATCTAAAGGGTTGGCATCTGATTAAGGCAGGGTTCCCAAACTTGACAGCACATTGGAACCACTTGAGGAACTTTGAAAAATAGTGGTGCCTGGCTCCCACCCCAGCATTCTCAAGGTTCATTAATTGATTTGAGATGCAACTTGGACATCAGGATATTTTAAAGTTCCCCAGGGTATTCTAGTGTGCAGCAAAGTTTGGGGACTACTGAAAGATTTCATGGGGCATATTTTAATGACCTACTATCAATGTGTTCCATTTTCTGATGCCCTTGGCTGGGCTTTTGCAGTTGTGTTTACACCAAGTCATAGACATTTATCTTCTTTGCCTGTGGTGAGGAAAAGATGTCCCTCATACTTAGCTGTTTCACTGGGGGCAGGAAAAGAGGAGAGAAGTAAGGAAAAAATTCACATTCTAAAAGATAGCAACAACTAATTGAATCTGGACATTGTTTTTTAGGGCTATTTTGGGGTGTAATATGTAGGTCTTAAGCTGAATTCCAGATCGCAAATGAGGTAGTTCTGGGAATCATGACCTTCCTTGTCCTCTCTACACGGAAGTGCAGCATGCAATTGGTTGTGCCTCACCTGAGACTAAAGTATCTCATATTCCCCAAGCACAACTCTTCTATTTTCTGTTATAGAAGGGGGAGGAATAGAAGAAGGGAAGAATAGAGAGAGAGAGAACAATTCCCTCTTCCTTCCCACAATTAATTAGTCCCATAGTCTTTTCTCTATAACCCAGTCCGAATAAAACTCAAGACCCCGATATCTGGATTTCAGCATCGCATTAGGAAGCTTTGCCCGGATGTGTATGTGGCTTCGCCTGCTGTCCGTGATGCCCCCTGTGTGGGGGAGCTGCAGGGCAACCTTCTAACCATCTACATCGTGAGCCCTGGGTAAATGAGAACAGAAACATGACGTGGTGGATTGAGCTCTTCTCTGGAAAGAGGATGGTTTCAATACTCCTCATCCCACACAGCTTCCAGGGGTGCTTTGAAGGGAACCTTATGCCAGCAGGCCTTTGAGCTTCCCCGGCAGACGTGGCCTATGTTGTGTACAGATTTGACTCTGGTGGGCTGAGGAAGGGGAAGTAATGATGTTACAAGGGAGTAGCAGAAGGGATGAGAACTGGCTGCTGGCTCTGCTCTTCACCATGTGGCAATTAACAGGAGACAAATGTCCAAATCCTGGTGACAAATGAATCTGTTTGCCTGTGTGCATATATATCAGTCTAAACCCAGAGTATCTCTCAATTTCCTCTTTTTTTTTTTTGAGACAGAGTCTTACTCTGTTGCCCAGGCTGGAGTGCAATGGTGCAATCTCGGCTCACTGCAACCTCCACCTCCTGGGTTTATTCTTCTGCCTCAGCCTCCCGAGTAGCTGGGATTATAGGTGCCCACTACCATGCCCGGCTAATTTTTGTATTTCTAGTAGACGCAGGGTTTCACTATGTTGGCTAGGCTGGTTTCGAACTCCTGACCTTGGGCGATCCACTCACCTCAGCCTCCCAAAGTGCTAGGATTATAGGCATAAGCCACAGCACCCGGCCTCAATTTCCTTTTGGTTAGGTATTAAGGGCAATGCTGTATCATCATATATCATATTATTTTTTCAATTTAAAAAATGTTCTGAATAATGATTAAGCCATTTACTGTCTATGTTCTCTGGTCTGCTGGACAGCGTGAAGGAACTAGTGTATTTATTTATTGCTTTGCCTAGGTAGTATGTGGCTAAGTATTTATTGTTTAAACATTATTTGTGATTTTTAAAATTTATGTGAAAAGAGAAAAGATCACAACTTAGTAACTGATTTCAACAAGTGTATTTGTTAGAATCATGATCAGTCACTGTCCATGGAATCCCAGGCCCAGTGACCAATGAGGAGGGAGGCCTGGCTGTAGTATTGACACAGATGCAGGTCCCACATCCTCATCTGCATTCCTCAGAGGCCAGGTGTGACTTTGGATTCAGAATTTTTCAAATGTTAGAGAGGTGATATTGAAGCATATACCCTCAGTGAGGTGTTCTTATTCAAATGTTAGGGTTTCTGCAGCAGAAAACATGATCCACATGAGTGGAGACAAAGACTACAGACAGCCTCTGGTCAGCATCCGTGGGAGCCATGCAAAATTTTGGGGGAGGGAAGGACCATGGGAAGGCTGTAATTCAGAGTGATAATTCTGGTGGCAGTGGTGATGATGAAAATTGCAAAGGAGTGAAACTGAAAATGGAGAAGGTAATTACAAGGCCACTATAGTATCTTAGTGGTTAAAGTTAGTCTATGGCAGTGGAAATAAAAAGTGAAACAACGTTCCATTTCCAGAGCTTTTTGGATTTTGGAATTGCAGATGAAATGTTGTAGGCCTATAGTCATAACTGAGTGACCAAAAGAAAATTACTTTCCCTGAGAGTCAATTTCTTCCTTTATGAAATTAAGAAATGCAGTTTCTAGGGATTGTAATTTCTCGTGTACCAAACACTTGTGGACTTCCCACTCAAGTTGCCAGTTGCTCACAGCATGTTGTATAATGATTTTAAAATACATTACTCATGTATGTGTGATCATTGCATTTTCTGATTTGCATGCACCCCAAGGGTTGTTTGTATTTGTTCCCAAACTAGACAATGCTAGTTATAATTATGTAACTTAACTAAATATTATATAAATCAATGACGTATAAGTATTAAGAGTTGTTTCCATTAAAAACAAGTAGAACTCTTTGGAGACACTTGGTAAATACTGGTTGAAAAATCCTATAATTGAAATAGATGAAACAACTATAGAATATTGGGGTGGGGGACGAGAGGGGATATAAATACCAGAGAGGCCTGGTGCAGTGGCTTATACCTGTGATCCCACCACTTTGGGAGGCCGAGGCAGGAGGATCGTTTGAGGCCAGGGTTTGAGACCAGCCTGGTCAACATGGTGAAACCCCATATCTACTAAAAATACAAAATTAGCCAGGCGTGTTGGCACACGCCTGTAATCCCAGCTACTCAAGAGGCGGAGGCATGAGAATCACTTGAACCTGGGAGGCGGAGAGTGCAGTGATCCGAGGCCTTGGTCCTGCATCAAAGATGGGAGAGTTGACATATTGTTTCCAATACTGTATAATGTTTAAGGTTAATAGTCATCATTTTAAAGAAGCTCTAACTTAACTCTTTGTATAATTTAAAAACTATTGGTCCCAATTGCGTTGGATAAGAAAGCATCAACCATGCTGACTATTGACCAAATTGGGGGGAAATTTTTTTTTATTATCATAACACAACTTGATTTGTATTATCAATATTTCTTAACATATCAATGTACCTTATATTTTGAAATTTTCTCTAAGACTGTGTTTTTATGAATTGAGCCATATTTTTTTCTTTTCTTTTTTTGAGATGGCGTCTCCCTCTGTCTCCCAGGCTGGAGTGCAGTGGCGCGATCTCGGCTCACTGCAAGCTCTGCCTCCCAGGTTAACACCATTCTCCTGCCCCAGCCTCCCAAGTAGCTGGGAATACAGGCGCCTGCCACCACGCCCAGCTAATTTTTGTGTTTTTAGTAGAGACGGGGTTTCACCATGGTCTCCATCTCCTGACCTCGTGATCTGCCCGCCTCAGCCTCCCAAAGTGCTGGGATTACAAGCGTGAGCCACTGCACCCGGCCAAGCCGTATCTAAAGTAAGGACAGTCTATTATTACCTTTAGTGGCTTCGTTTCCAAAACAAACAATTTTCAAAAATCCTCATTTTCCTATATTAAATTAGATTTCTGGGAGCTGAAGTAATATTTTAGCCATGGTTTTAGTTCTGATTCTTAACTAATTCTATATATTTTGAGATAATTGTATTTTTATTCTGGTGATCTATGGCATTCAGAGTAAGAACATTAATATGTAACAGCAGTAGCTTCTTGAGAAATCCAAGACATTTTTAAAAAGCTTTACATAGCCTTATATTAACCATAAAATGTCCCTGGTTCTGATCATCTCTTCCCTGGCCTTCAGGGGCTATTATTGTGTTTGTTTTCCTGTAGGATTACCCTCATTTTTTCACATACAATTTATCACCATCAGATGCTTATCAGGAATCCTAGTTGAAAGAAGACTATACTTTTAATAGAATGTAGACTTTCCCTTTTCGGGGAAAGTTGCAGCAAGCTTCTTTTTCTTTCTCTTCTTTTTTAAGAGCTGGAGTCTTGCTATGTTGCTCAGGCTGGTCTGGAATTCCTGGGCTCAAGTGATCCTCCTGCCTCAGCCTCCAGAGTAGCTGGTACTACAGGCACACAGCACTGCACACAGCTAGTAAGATTAATTTTCATCACCATACTCTTATTCCAAAATCAAGGAAGTTGGCATAAAACCATAATAAAAATCACTACCGGTAAAATTTTGAAAAAAAAAAAAATTTTTTTTTTTTTTTGAGACAGAGTCTGGCTCTGTTGCCCAACCTGGAGTGCAGTGGCACGACCTCTGCTCACTGTAACCTCCACCTCCCGGGCTCAAGCCATCCTCCAACCTCAGCCTCCCGAGTAGCTGGGACTACAGGTATGCGCCACTACACTTGGCTAATTTTTATATTTTTGTAGAGATGGGGTTTTGCCATGTCACTCAGGCTGATCTCAAACTCCTGGACTCAAGGGATCCGCCCACCTTTGCCTCCCAAAATGTGACATCCCAAAGTGCTGGCATTACAGGCGTGAACCACCACACCCAGCCTGGTAAAATCAAATTAAAGTATATAAAACTCTAAATACATGATTGAACTCTTAGGTGGCACTAATATTGAAGAATCAGCAAAATAATGGAATTGTACTAAATTTTGTTTACAGAAAGAATTTGGAGTGATAGTGCCTGTAAAAACTAGATTTGAAATCGTAGTATTTTGTGGAGAAGGCTTTTGGGGAATTGGATGGTATTGATTATGTTACATCAGTCTTTTAAAAAACATGTAAGCTGTTACTTTATTAGTAGAAAAAAAAGAAGCATTTTCTCTGAATAATTTAAAATTATGTAGCACTAGAAAAAAATACCAATTTAAATTTATTAGATCTGAATTAGTATTATATGAGGAAGACATACTGCTTAGTAAAATGTAATTTTAGGCTATATTACTTAAGATGTACAACTGTTTTCTACACACAAACAAATGGATTATATGCAAAATGGTTGCATAACTTATTTATCATTGTTTTAAACTACTCTGCACATCCTAAAACAATTTTGCAATCAGAATTCTATCAGCCCACTAAGCAACAAGGAGTTTGTTTTGTTAATTGCTCTAGTTAAACCTAATTACTGTGGGTGGAGTGTCTTTCCCTGAAGGGGAGGAAGGCCCTAAGACTGGCAGGAGAAAATTTTAGGAAGAAGTCCAGTGCCAGGAGTGCAGATGGCTGAGTGGACAAAAGCAGACCCCACAAGAACTGTGTAAATCACTTTCACTTGGAAAATCTATTACATTTGTTTTTAGTGGATGAACTGATTTTCAAATGCTGTTGTCAGAGATAAGTTCTTCCCATCCCCGTAAACATGAACATCTTAATGTCTGTGGCTCCTGCCCTGGAACATGTTTTTCGAAGTCCCATAAACAAGGGCTGAGCGGCAGTCTTATTTTCTCTAGAGAAAGAGAAAGTACATTCAGAGCCCACTACAGTGCTCCCTTCACAGGTGGGAGCTGAGAACTATTTTAATTGATTCATTCAGCACACATCGAACACACCGCCAGGCACTGTACTAAGGGCTGGGTTTTCAAAGATGCCTATGATTATGCATAGCCTGGTAGGTGGAAGACCACAGAGACAGATCATTGTCTAGGAGAATGAATCACAGTTAGAGCATGAGCAAAAAAGTGGTATACATGAGGAAATGGAGCCCAAGGCTCCCTGTTTTCCATCCACACCGCCTGAACTGGAAGCCAGGTGTCTGGGGCCATGCCTAGCACTGTCACCATTACCCAGCAACTCTGTAGCAATACATGTACTTCAATAAACCAGGACTGTATGTGGACTTCTTGGCTGTATCTTTGCTTTTTGGGACTTCTGAAATTAAAAATGTTTCCACGAATGTCTGAAGTCATATGAATGAATGTTTAATATACATAACAGTTTGAAGGATAATTTCACATGCTGTGTTTTCATTCCTCATGGCATTTTGGAAAACCTTCTATCTTCTAAAGAATGGGGGAATATCGTCACTGGAGAAACCTTTTCTTTGTCTGGCAGAACCTTTTTCTATTAATGTAAACTAGTTGTTAATGAAACAGAGGTCAATAAGGAAATAAATCTTTGATTTGTTTAAATATCTTCGGCACAGAACATCAAGACAAATGGGTGTCCCTTGTCTGAGGAGGGGAAAGCTTTGGGAGAACACTGAGTTAAGCAGTGAGGTAACTATGATGAGATCTTTCTTGCTCAGTAAATGTGTTTACTTTTTTCACTGGTATTTATACTAGTTAATGTGTTGCTCCAGATAAATCTACTTCCTGCGTCCATCTTTCAGCTTGTTCTCCTCTCTTGGGAGTTGACAAATGGTTTGTGTTTGACACCGTTTATCAGCTGAGTCCCTGCTGGGTGCTGCCAGCGGCTTGCTCAGACTACCGTAGAGAAAAAGTGAGTACGGTAAATTTGTATTTCTAGTCCCTCTGTCTAGAGGAGGGTGCATCGCTCAGGAACAGATTCGGATGACTGCAAGTTTTACCTCCTGGGACACATAAATTTTCAGTCCAAAATAAGCTCTTAATCTTTTCCTGGTGGGATCTCTGTAAAATTGAATAAAATGAGACCCAGTTTACAATTTCCTCAGAAGGGCTAAATTAAACCTACTGAGTGACTGCTGTCATATTTTTGACACCCTGAAAGTGCCTTACATTTGGAGAACACTGAAAAAACATGTCCCCCAAAATGACTGCAATCCCAGAGACAGCTTCTTTTGATAGAGTAGGATAGCAGCCAGATGCCTTCTTTGTCTTATATCAATGCTTTTGAAAACATTCATTCACATTCATGCAAAGGGAATAAACTTAAGTTAAACAGCATGGCTGGGCACAGTGGCTCACGCCTGTAATCCCAACACTGGGAGGCCAAGGCGGGCAGATCACTTGAGCCCAAGAGTTTAAGACCAGCCTGGGCAACAGGGCGAAACCCTGTCTCTATCAAAAAATACAAAAATTAGCTAGGCGTGGTAGTGGGTGCCTCTAGTCCTAGCTACTCAGGAGGATCACCTGAACCCAGGAGGCTATGGTGAGCCATGATTGTGCCACTGCACTCCAGCTTATGTGACAGAGTGGGACCCTGTCTCTGAAAAGAAATAAAATAAAAAATGAAACAGCGTGAGGGCCTTGAGTAGATCATTTGGGGCCTCTGGAATTTAAAGTTTTATTTAAAAAAAATTATTATCATTATTATTATGAGATGGAGTCTTACTCTGTCGCCTAGGCTAGAGTGCAGTGGTACGGTATCAGCTGACTGCAACCTCCGCCTCTCGGGTTCAAGTGATTCTCGTGTCTCACCTCCCGAGTAGCTGGGACTACAAGAGTCTGCCGCCACGCCCGGCTAATTTTCTTATATTTAGTAGAGACAGGATTTCACCATGTTGGCCAGGCTGGTCTCAAACTCCTGACTTCAGGTCATCCACTCGCCTCGGCCTCTGAAAGTGCTGGGATTACAGGGGTGAGCCACCATGCCTGGTCTATTATTTTTAACATTTAAAAAAACTGTTAAAACAAGGATCAGTGAGGAAAAAAAAAATAACTGAAGAGAATGGTATAATGCACTCAGTACCCGGTTCAACAATTACCAACTTAAGACCTGGGTTGTTTCATCTATCCCCACCCCACCCAGTGATTTTGAGGCAAAGGCCAGAAAGCATATAATTTCATTGATGAATATTGTATCTTGTATTTCTGAAACACAAGGATTTATTTTAAAAGAAAATCAACACAGCAGGGTGCAGTGACTCACACCTGTAATCCCAGCACTTTGGGAAGCTGAGGCAGGCAGATCTCTTGAGGCCAGGAGTTCGAGACCAGCCTGGCCAACATGGTGAAACCACATCTCTACTAAAAATACAAAAATTAGCCAGGCGTGGTGGCACATGCCTTTAATCCCAGCTACTCTGGAGGCTGAGGCACAAGAATTGCTTGAAGCCAGGAGGTGGAGGTTGTAGTGAGCAGGGATCCCCCATTGCACTTCAGCCTGGGTGACAGAGCAAAACTCTCTCAAAACAAACAAACAAAACACCCAACACGTGATTCATGATGGTTGGAATTGTTAATTCCAGTATTGTATTTTAAAATCACAGATTATTAACCACTCTTTAGGCTATTGAGCAAGGAAGAGTAGGAAGAGATAGCTCTATAAAGATTTTTCAGCTTTAAAAATACACCCAGGGGCCAAGATTGAATTGCAAAGATGATTTTGCTCCTTTCATGCATTCTAGGAGATTCTGGAAAGAGAGCACATGCAGGCAGGCACCAAACTGGTATTTAAAGCTCTGTTGTTTAGACAGAATTACATCCTTTGGGGTGTTGGGTGAGAATGAAGGCTTTGCTCTGCCTAACTTGTGGTGGCCGCGTAATTAGTGAGATGTCAGCTACAAATGAATCAGTGAGGCATGCACTCCCTACACATGAGCACATGCAGATTTGGCAGCTAGCAGTGATCTAGCAGTTGGAGCCTAAGTGTGCCTCGTGCCACTTGTTGAGCCTAATGCAAAGTGCAGTTTAATCACTGATGTGCCCGTGAGCATGATTAGCTGTTAACCGATTAGTGAACTGTCTGAGGCCCCAGAGTCATTGATTTGGACTCAACCTTCTGTTCCACGCTCCCCACCCAGCCCCCAGCGTCCTTCCTTCTCCTCCCCTCAATCTATGAGGAAGAAGGGAGAAGGAAAAGAGGAGAAAAGGTCCAGATGGGAAGAAAAGAATGCTGAAAAGATTCTGTAGGAAGTAGGTCAGGTACTTTGGAGATTAGAGTAGCTTGCTTCATCCCTGAATGCGAGAGCCAGGCACAAGTAACATACAATTAGAAGGAATTAGAACAGCAACAAGTAGCTTGGATTTATCAGCTTTAATTGTCTATTGTCAGGACAGAGCTCTCCTCCCAGGGATCATGGTGGCAGTACACATCCTAATACTTTTAATGGGCATCCATTGTGGGATTATCTCTGCTAAAGGCAGCGCCTGTTCTCTTAAAAGGAGCTGTGGGGATCCTGCCTGAAAAGCACCAAACCACTCCTTCCCTGTGTTTGGTCCCATTCTAGGGTAAGGCAGGGTTGCCCTTCAGTCCCCCAGAGGTGCACCTTAAGGGAGCGGATGCCTGTTGAACATTAACTCCTTTGCCCTGCTTCCCCGGGGTGCATGCTTGGAGGAAACAATGGGCTGTAGATGGAGAACAGGTAAGTCAGAGCCAATGGCTTCTGGATCTCCAGGCTATCTTCATGTTAAAAGTTTTCCCAGCTTTTCCTTAGTCAACATTAGAGAGTTGTTCAAAAGATAAGGTGTCTATTAAATGAGGTTTGTTACTGTCTTCCCTTTGCCTTCTCTTTCCTGTCCACCTCTCAGGTGGGTAGAGGTGAAGGACAGTCACGTCTTCTTCCAAACTCTGGCACTGAATTCGGTTTAGGCGGGTTGAATTTCTTCTGGTGTCACCACCGGTTTAACATTTAAAAGGTTCTCCAATAAGCGCAGCCCCCTCCTCCTCCTTTTCAAACCCATGTGTACCTTAGGTCCAGTAGGTGCTTAGGATCCAATATAGAACCCTGAGCTTGGCTGGAAATCTGAGAGCCAAGTTCTGGTTTTGCTCCCTGAGCTGCAGCCCTGCCTGTGGGCTGGCATTTCCTAGGTTCACAGTTGTATGTAAGATCCAATTACCAAAAAAGAGTCTGGGAGAGATGCCCTTTCTGCTTCCTGACCTCTGGTCCTCAGTTTCCTCAGCAGGAAAATGAAGTGTTGGAGGGGATATATGGTCTTCGACTTAGATTGGATACTAAATCCCCTTTGGAGCAGAATGGGAGTTGGGGGCTGGGGGTGGTCAAATGATTTCACTATTAACCTTTATGATGCTGTCTCTTCTATCCTAACTTACCTTGGCATGAAAAAAATCAAGCCTCTACAGTCTTGATCTTCCCTTAGAAAGGATGAGAAGAAATTGTCAGTCCCATTTTAAATAAGACCACCTGCGTCCTTTGGTTAATATTCTGTGATTTCAGGGAAGCACATGGTGGCAGGTACAACCGTAGGGTCCTTTTTCCTGTTCCAAGGGGACTGCTCCTCCCTGCACTGGGTCTTCTGCTGCTGTTCCTGCTCATCCTCCAGAGAAGCCTTTCACCTTCATTTTTAAGCCAACTGGTCCTTTCCTAATCTTATTCTTGGCGACATTCCCTTTATTTCCACCTTGAGTCCTCCCCTCTTCCAGAATGGCTTCTCCTCCCACTGAAAGGTGAGAGAAGCAAACATTTGACCCACAGTCTTGCTCTGTGGAAGCTACTCTTCCTGTTCTCCAAATAAAGAGAAGAGATGAGTTTCAGAGTGGACACGTTTCCTGTTGCTCTTTTTCTCCCTTGTTAACAGTTCAGGTTTTGCTTTTGGTTAGTTTAATTTTAGGATTATTCCTTTTTTCCCACCAACTGTAAGGTTAGGAAGTGTCTTCTGGGTTCTGAAATAATCTTCGTTCCCCTGTTCTTTCCCACAGACTTCTCAGAAATTAAAATTCTTCTGTCTGAATATTCACTATGATAAAAAACATAATTAGAAGGGAAAGCAAATATTGGAAACCCCAAACCTTGGTTTCCCCACAAGTCATATGGAAATGATTAGTATTACTATTATCATTTATTAAGTTGGTAGATGCTGAACTAAAGGAATAGTTTAAAATATAATTTTAAAACCATATATAAATGATTAGATGAGAATACAACTGTCTTTCTGAAGGGAGGCTAAAAAAGATATTAATACTTAGATGTAATGATACAGGTGGTTCTTTAAATACTCTGAGACCTAGGACATCCTGTGGGTTTTATAAAGTCCTCAGGAGAACACTTAGAGCTTCATTCCTAGGGAGGGAAGGGAGCTCTGCTTGGGTTCTTGAATTTACTTAATTTTTGTTTCCCTTATGTAGGAAGTCAAAACACTGACCTCATTCCAAAACATCCAACAGCCCCCGAAGGTCACCATCCCAATATTTAGGCCCTGAATATGTTTGTCAGAAGTTTTTGGGAGGTGAGCTGTGTCATGAGAAGGAAGCTTGTGCTATTTTTAAATTGATTCAACTCATCATCGAAACATATCATACACATATCACACCAATGACACACACAGACTGCATTGTAACATAGCATGTGTCATACACACATTCTCTCTCACTCATACACACATACTCGCTCTTCTTGTCCGGCTTTTAAAAGGAAGGCAGCCAGAAGGCCATGCCCAGTGATTTGAGTTGAAAAGGCTGTTAAAGTTTAAAAACCAAGTGTCCCTCTAGTTCTCAGCCTGGCCTTGAGACATGTGGGAGGGCTTCAAAGCCTCAGTGCCCCTCTCTCAGGCTCAGGCTTACAGTTGGTCCCCAAATGTTTACCAGCATCAAGATGCCTAACTTACAGGAAGCGGGAAATGGGTGTGGGGGGTGAGGGTGGGTGGGGGGGTAGGGAGTAGGAAGAAGAGGGTGGTGGGGGCGTTATTCTCTTGATGTGGTTAGCCTGTCATTGACCTTGTTTGGGTATGGCAGGAGCTGAATGAGAAAATGAAAACATGTTTCATCTTGGGTACATTTCATCCCATTTTTTTTTACTTTAGGAGAAAAAAAATTCCTTTCCTTAGGAAAAAAAAAAATTTTCCCCAAGTGGAGTTCAGGTCTCCAGATTTGGTACTCAATTTCCCTTCATTCTACCATAGTCCTTTCCCTATAGAGTCATCTGGCTGCCTACATTGCAATTCCCAGTCCACCCAGGAACAGGGAGAGGAAAAAAACTGGCCCATAGCTGAAACCGAATTAAAATTGGCTGGTGGAATTGTTGTGATGATGCCATCCACGGGAATAGATGAGGATTTCTGAGAACAGAACTATTTGGCTCATTCATGATTTGCTGCCATTGTGAACACTTTTAATGAGAGAGCTCTGCCTCAGAAATGCTGATTAATAAAGATAACTGAGGTTCTTTTCGGTGTTCTAACTTGGGGGGAAATAATATAGTGACTAAAAACGCACCAAGTTATTACTTAGAAACAAACCCTTTGAGACATAAGATTCCAGACAGTGGCAGCCTCTGATAGCTCTCTGCACAGCTGTACTGCTGCCAGGGTCTCCCAGCTTTAGTCAGCACTAAAAAGGTACACGGCTCAGGCCCTCTGGGAGGACCGAGTGAAGTTCAGAGGTCAGTCCCTTTTATTCCCCCTTAATGATTTTGTGCTGGACAATACCTAAATATTACAATGGGGACATGTTTTTTCCTATTATGGAGCAAGCTTCCTTTCTTTTATTTCTTCTTCCTTTTTAGTATCTTTCATTTTAAATGATGATATTATCCTTCCTTGACTACTATAACCATAGTCAAAAAGTTGGTTTGGAGGTTTTTTTCCCCAGTCACTTTGAGACAAGAAGCAAACATGTGAAGGATTTTACATTCCAACACTCTGTGTCTGAAAATTTACTTTCCTGAAAGTTCTACCCGTGGCCTTGTCCAGCTCAGCTGGGACACCTGGAACTAATTTTAGGGTTGCCTGGCTAAGCCCCACACTGGTATTTGAAGTCTGCGTCCTCCCTAGACTCAAGCCCATTTCACCACCTCTGAAGGTGAGTGCAGGCTGATATTAATTAACAGTGAGTTGATTCACTGGCATCTTCCAGTCATTAAAGCAAATATTTGGCTTAAAATAGCCTTCTTCCCACCTCAAATACCCAACTTTTTGCCTATTCCCTTACTCTATCTTGGTTGACTCACCAGCAGTTGCATGATGGTGCATGTGGCCTAAGAACAGAGTTTGATTCTAAAAGGGAAGTGAAATACTCTTTAACATCTGCAAGTGAGACTGTTTGAACAGCAGGCCAGCCTTCAGTATGACTACATTGTTTTTCTGTCCATTGTGGTGCTGACTCAGCATCAGTTAATAAACCCTCGAGCAGGCTGGATCTCTCTTGTTTAATTATCAGCTTGGAGTTTTCTGAGGACTCTTAGGAATTGTTCATTCAGTTTTCCACCCCTAGCAGATCTGCCTTCTAAAAGTCCTGCTTCCTCTTGGTGCTAGCGTCCCCTCTGGCATAACATGAAATCACAGGTGGGCCAAGCAGCGAGCAGGGAGTGTGTGCTAATCATGTCCCCTAGTGGGAATTTAATTGTTCTGTACGGAGAGATTGCAGCAAGACTTTAGACACCATTTCCTGGCAAATAGTCTTTTGCTTCTGCCTCTCTCCCCTAAAAAAAATTCTAGAAAAGTTTTCTAAAAGTGAGGAAAGAAATTTTAAAGATAAACAGACATTCTTAGGATTTAGTTGGGCTTTTGTTTTACTTTGTTTCATTTCTTCCTGTAAACAAATACTCAGATGTCCATCTCATTGTATGACTAAGTTGGTATCATTAGGTTGGAACTGGGTGTGTGTTTGTGGGTGTGTGTGTGTGGGTGTGTGTGCACACGTGTATTTAAAATGTTAGAAAAGACATTGCAGCCTAAGTTCAAAGGAGAGATGATTAAAAAAAAAAAACCTACCTATGGTAAGGCAAGCAGGAAAAATTGAAGACCTGGATTTCAATGATCTAAATAATAATTGAAATGGGGTGTTTGCTATAAACATTGTTTCTCTGAATTAAAGGATTCCTTGCTGAAGGCACAAGACCATTGAAGGAAGTAAAGCATCTGGTTTGTTTTGTAATGAGAAGCAGGAATGCAAGGTCCACGCTCTTAATAATAAACAAACAGGACATTGTATGCCATCATCACAGGATGTCCTTCCTTCAACAGAGGACTGACTGGGCTGGAGGAAAAGCTGGCCAGGGCTCAGAATAAGCCCCACTAATTACTGCCTCCAACCGCTTTCCACTTGCAGTGATCAGTTCAATATTCCTCTGAACTGTGAAACGACTAATACTCTACATTTTACTTACACTCCTGGGAAGTCAGCCTGTGGGTTCTGGGAGGAGAGGAAAGGAAAACAAACATTAATATGCAGAATTATAACTTTTTCCTATTTCCCTATTTACTAAATAGTTAAAAGAGGAAAGTTCATTCTGCCAAGTTTGAACGTTAGCAGGAGAAATGGAATGTTACAACTTTTGGGGCGGGGGGCGGGGAAACGTGCGTTACATACACAACAGCTTGAGGACCAGACAGCTCCACTGTATTATATTAGCTGCAAAAACAGTTTAACCTGCTCTTTTGAAGTAAGAGTTACGTCTTTTGTACCTGGGGAATTGAGCGGAGAAATTACAAAATGTGTAGTCAAATTTTAAGTTTTCTTAATTTAAGGAACGTGCGCCCCCTAATTCTGCCGCGCCAGGAAGGAGGGCGATCTGGAGTGTTTAGAATACAATAGAGCCCAAGTAAGCGTTGAGGTTAAGTGCCTTCAAAGGGAAGTAAGAAGATTCCAAGTCAATGTTGAAATACACATGTGAAGAGAGGAAGCTCTAGGCGGCTGTGCTCGCAATCTGGGGGAAAGCCCTGGGCTCGGCCAGGTGGTGTTGGCCACGTTGGCCACGCCCCCACTTCGCGCAGCCGAGTGGCTAAGGAAATCTTAAGCAGGGAGGGGAAGCCAGACGGTTAACATAGACAAAGTGCTGCCGTGACACTCGGCCCTCCAGTGTTGCGGAGAGGCAAGAGCAGCGAGCGCGGCACCTGTCCGCCCGGAGCTGGGACGCGGGCGCCCGGGCGGCCGAACGAAGCGAGGAGGGACCGCCGAGGTGCGCGTCTGTACAGCTCAGCCCGGCGGGGGACGCGGGGAGAATGTGGACTGGGTAGAGATGAGCGAGACTTTTCTCAGATGTTGGATATTTGCTTGGATAAACGTGTGGGTACGACCTTGGTAAGGAACTTGAATTTTTTTTTTAATTCTGAAATTGACCTGAAAACTTTCTTTTCTTTTCCTTTATCATTATTATTATTATTTTTGCTAATGTCGCAGTAGAAACATGCTTCTGCTTTAGTGCACTTAGTGCTGTCAAACATTTGTGAGACTTTCCTTATGAATCATTAACCCTTTCAATTCTAGACATAATTGCCAATTCATTGAAATTTCAGTAGTGGTTCCAGCTCACACTCGTCAAACTATTCCGGGTTGGCTGAAGTTTTCAATTTTATTTTATTTTTTACATGTATTTGGCATCATGGCTGTACATGTTGGAACTAACTAAAAACAAGCAGGTTTGCTTAAATCATAACAGGGAAAAACAACTTTGCATCCAACTTTTTTTTTAAGAGCATCCTATTTAGAGAAGTGGAAGAATGTAAAAACCTCCTTGAAGGACCTCCACAGAATGTTATGTTTACATTTTAACAAGTACACATTCTTACATGGAAATGATACCCATATTCCTCATTTTTATCAAACACCTCTATATGAGAAAGTCCTTACAGAAGTTGTTTACTTTTTTTGCCTTTGGAAAACACTTTTCTGAGTGTGAGGGAGGATTTGGGGAAATATCCTCATCAACGTACAAGTGGAAGCAGAGCTTGTCCTCCAAGTCTTCTAAATTTGTTATTACTTTAGTTACAGTAAACTGTAGTACATCAGTGACTTCTGGGAATTCATACACTTTCAGATTTAAATGGAAAGTGCTATTTGTAGCTGAGGGCTCCTAAAGGAATTCTCTCCAGGGAATTTTATTGAACAGTTTTATGTTTTGTTTTTGCCTTTTCAATTTGGTGTGAGATGCTTGCAAGTCAGAAGACACTGCAGTCTGTTTTCCCCTTCACCCATTTTTCCTCCTCTTTTCCTGTGGTCCAAGTGATTTCTAAGAGGCCGTAGCTCAGTGATGCTGGCAGGATGCAACCCTTTTCAGTCTTCCATGTGAGAGGATGAAAGAGAGCTCGCAGCAGAGGGAGGAGGCAGTTGTTTTGAAAGTTGTTTTGCGTTGGGAGCTGGTGGGAAAGTTCAGTCTTCCCCATTTGGAAAAGGCAGGCTGGGTTCCGCTCCTGCACCACACGCGCTTTCCATTTTTAGCTTCATTCAGAGGCAGACAGAGCTCCTTCCTCTTCCTCTCCTTGTTTGTGACACTTTTCTGAGGCAGCTTTTCCACAGTGTCGAGGGTCTGGCGGCCATGACCCCAGGCATTCTGGGACACTGAACTGTGTGCCCAGAACATTTTTCTGCCGTGAGAGGTAAAGCCAGGGATTGTTCAGAGGTGATTTTTTTTTTCCTTTTCCCCACAGTGAGGTTGCCACATTCTTTTTTTTTAGAGTAGCATTTTTAAAACCTTGCTTCTTTTCAAGGCAGTTTACTTTATACGGCTTTTTGGCTCTTACTCAACTGTACCAAGCACTCTGCATCTGCTTTTAAAGTCTTCAGACTACTGTATTAGTCATAGCCTCTCAGAGGGAGCCACAGGAACGGCGGGACAATGGGGATTAAAGGCCTTTCCCTTCTCTTCCAGGCTGCCCCCAAGTGTAGCTCCAGCGCTGTGAGGTTTCAGGGATTAGCAGAGGGGACCAAGGGGACCATGAAAATGGACATGGAGGATGCGGATATGACTCTCTGGACAGAGGCTGAGTTTGAAGAGAAGTGTACATACATTGTGAACGACCAGCCCTGGGATTCTGGTGCTGATGGCGGGACTTCGGTTCAGGCGGAGGCATCCTTACCAAGGAATCTGCTTTTCAAGTATGCCACCAACAGCAGAGAGGTAAGCCTCTGGTTTATTGACGAAGAAGATTGGGGACCTGGCGCCAAATCTCCCTACTAACCCTTGAGGCCTTGTATTATCTCTGAAAACCTCTGAGAATCTGTAAGTATCAGTAAATAATTGATTGCTTGATTCAATTCTTGCACTGCTTTCTCTTTCCCTAAACCATTTCCTTCTTATTTCCTCCAGCCTTCAACTGTTCCATACTAATTAGTAAACAGTTAAATATTTTGGCAAATTGACACGTCTCAGAAAAGCAACTTGCAGCATAGGGTGGGTGAAATTGTCAGTGAACTTCAAGAAAGCTCTGGGCCCACTGGCCCTAGTGCCCCTGTTGTATAATCTCTTAAGGGAGAAAACATTTTCTTAGAAAAAACAGTTTTAATGATTCTTTTGTCTGTCTTTGGTAATTAGTTGGCTTTATTCTTTTTAACGAGCCAGCTTTATTAGCTGGGTTTCTAAAATTATTCTCAAAACTTTGACGTGTTTATGAAGTGAAGTGATGGTATAAGCCGAGAAAGGGGGTCATGTAAAAGTGTCCTCTGTCCGGATGACTTCAGAGCTAACCAGTGTTTATCTGCAGCAGCTCCTTTGCTGGGGCTGGGCTGACAGGCCAATTCCTTATTGGCCTCTGAAGTGGGTACACTCTTTGTTGTTTCAAAGGGGATGAAAACCCAAACTTGGAATGAGCAACTGATGTGTGTTTACCTTTATATAAAGCTTATAGCTAGGCATGCTGTTCAGCTGTGAAATAACTTGCAGAACCACCTCTTGTTTTCAGAATTTGGCTTACTGTAGCTGCATTTACTAGTCTACTACTGGGTTGAGTTGGATGAAATGACCCCTCAGCAGGCTCCCCATACCACCATGAGCACAGAGCACTGTCAGTTCTATTACTTCCTTCAGAAAGTAGAGAAAGGGGATGATTGGCCCTAGGAATCCAGAATTTGCTACTGGGACTATTCCTTATAGCCATATCAATTCACTTTCCCCCTTCCCTAAGGAACATTATTTGAAGGAATCCGGGAGACTGGGAAACTCTTTGTCTCTTTCCTGTTTGTGTGTCTGAGTCCAGTGTTTTTGGTGAGGGGGAGACACAGCTGTCTAAAATTAAATAGAGCCACGATGCTCAGTCTTTCTTTTTTCCCCTGCTACTGGGTGGAGGCAGATTTTATAAAAAATAAAATTTAAATTCTAGTTGTACGTGAATGTTACCAAAAAATTTAACCCCAGAGGTCAGCCTTAATTATACCTCTTCCTGAAAGTAATGCTCTTCTTAATAGAAAGTCTCTCAATATGTGGCCTTGGAATGAATGTAGAATTTGTTTGGGTATATAAAGTTTGACGATGGCTTTAAACGGTGCAGTGTGTTTTTTCCCTATATCAAGTTCGACCAAATATTGGTCTGTTCCCAAGATTCATTTGTGCCGTGTTGCCCTGTCCAGCCCTTTGGGACTGAAATAAAAATTTCCATTCTGTGGGTCATCTTTGCCTTTTAATTCTATAATGTTCTTATCCTTAGTTCAGCTCTTAGCTTAAGTTTTTCAGTTTCCATCATTCTTCTTTAAAATCATAGCTAAGTCAAGTAATGCTCTTAGATCATTTTAGTTCAAGGTTCAGAAAGATAGTCACTTACCCAAAGGCATATAGGCAAAGCCAGCCCTGGGACTTGAAGCAAAGTTCTTCTGACTTCTCCAATGAGTGCTTCTTGATTATGCTACACTGGCCCCTCTTGGTGTCACTGTGGTTTTAGTTATCATCTTAACATATTTCAGACCAATCCTTAACCTATTTTGTGTTTTTTTTTTTCCCTCTGAATGTATAACTTCCTATTTCAATATATTAAGCAACCAAAAAACAGACAGTGCCTGTGTTCCTGAAGAGGGTCCTTTGAAACTAACCTAAGAGGTCAGGGTTCTCTTATCCTATTTCCCTATCTTGCATTTAACTGAAGCACTTGAATAGAGGATAGTATATCTTTAAACCCTAATCATAAAGTCAAGCAAGGAGTAAGCTTGAATGTAATACTGTCTTAAGCTTACTCTGGAATTTGTACCTGTTTTTCTGTTTCTCTCCTTTGTTTTTGAACTTTGGGAAAGGACAGCTCCCTTTAGAAGGTGAAAGAGGATGGTGGAGTTGAGCCATTAAGGGTAGGATAGCTGCAAACCAGTTCCGGGACAGCAACATTAAGGATTGATGAAATGTTTACATTATCTTTATTCAGTTAGTTTTTTAAGTTCCATGAGCCATTGAAATAGGAAGAGTCTTTCTATATGTACTTTTTATCTGACTTATTAATCTTGCCCTTCTTTAAATGTTTTCATTTAAATAGCAAAAGATGTTACAATATGTACTATTGTGCTGACATACTGGGGAATTTTTTTTTTACAAGACCATTTTTCATTATGAATTTGTACAGTGTGTCAGCACCTTTTTTTTTTTTTTTTTGGTTAAAACAAAACATACAAATCATATTTCTGATCTAGACCCTCATTTTTAGATTGGGTTTAGAATCATTCAGCACCTTTAATGAAACTGTTCTTACTTCCTATTTCCAGAACTAAAATCAAATATAGACCTACTATTCAAAACTTTGAAAATGTTTTAAACTGATGGGTTATTCTTTTATGGGGGTTTTCCCCATGTCCTCCTGAAATAATCTCTTATGACTACTTGACTACAGAAAAATCAGTTCAAGCATTTATATTTCAGAAGCGTTGCCCTGTAGAGTTTCTGCCCTCGGTTGAGACTGCTTGCACTCAAGAGGCACTGTGGCTCTTTGAGTCTAACCTCCCTGTATTGTGGCTGATAAACATCAGACAGATCGTGAGGACTCCCTTGATGTCCATTCTGATCGAAGTCCATTATTAACTCAAGCCATCTGTAAAAAGTATCTAACCATAACATGCAATTCCCTCTTCATACTGCCTTTTATTTGAGAAATGATGTACCAAGGCATCACCATGTTTCCTTTAATAAAAAGATAATGAAGAAGGAAACCTTCTCCAAACAACTTTGTTCACTTCACTCCTTTTAAAAATGGAGTGATTGCCGGGTGTGGTGGCTCATGCCTGTAATCCCAGCACTTTGGGAGGCTGAGGAGGGCAGATCACCTGAGGTCAGAAGTTCAAGACCAGTCTAGCCAACATGGTGAAACCCAGTCTCTACTAAAAACACAAAAATCAGCCGAGCATGGTGGCAGGCGCCTGTAATCCCAGCTACCTGGGAGGCTGAAGTAGGAGAATCACTTGAACGTGGGAGGTGGAGTGAGCTGAGATCACACCATTGCATTCCAGCACAGGCAACAAGAGCGAAACCCTGTTTCTAAATAAATAAAATAAAATAAAAATGTGGTGATTGCAGGCTGAAGGTCTTGGTCACTACTGAGTTCCAATCCTCTCAAGACAAACATTCATAGGGTTACAAGAGAATTATAGTCTAACGTGTCATTCTTACAGAGTGGAATTCGGGGAGGGAAAAGAGATAGCTAGTAATTTAAATGATCTTAATGTAATTTGGGGAGAGGATGATCAGATGACATTTAGACTTGGATACTGTTTCTGCTTCAAACCCACTGCTGTGTGTGTCTGTTTGCATACTCTAAAAAAGGAATTTGCAGGAAAAAAAAAAAAACACCTATATTGTTCTTGTTATCAGACTTCCATTAAGCACTGCAACTCAACCCATCCTAAACTGTAAAATCTCCTTCATTGTGTAAAACTGAAAAGAAGCCCTGTGTTTTGTCCGGAAGCTGTGGACGGCAGGGTGTGTTCTGTAACTGAGGCCACGGACAGAGACAAATCTGCTCAAGTGGTGGAGGGGTCTGCACTGCACATAAAGAGCTTCTGTAGGAGCAGGTGAAGCAGGGAGGTATTGAAGCCCAGTGTCCTCTTGCTGTTCGTTTATAGAAGGCACACAACGGCCCGTCCCCAGCAGTAATTCTTTAGGACCCTGGTCAATTCCAGTGAAGTTTCCTTCCTGAGTTAGGTGAACACATTCTTTGTCTTTTTAGCACTATGAAGTTTAAGGCACATACCAGGTTCCTCCTTAATATTTGCTTGGTTCAAAGACAGACTGTTACAAACTATGGGTCAGAGAGATGGGTAGTCTAAGATGCACATTCTGGATCTTTCTAAGACCAGAGGGAGACTTAGTACTTGGTTTTTCACTTCCCTTTAAAAACAGTCCTGATTCCTATTCCCCCTCCAAAGCTACCTGGACAAGCACAATAGTCTTAGAGTTTCAGCTTTTATGGCGTCTGTGAATAATGTCTCAGACGTGCATTTGAGATGAAGATGTTTATTGTGTATGAGAACGCTAGACTTAGAATGGATATAGGTGGTTTGTAAGCACCTTCCAGTTTTGAAATTTTATGATTTTGTATCTATCTATAGCTGTGAGTTTCTATGTGCCCTATAGCACTGTATGTAATTGAAATTTAAAATATTAGGGCTCTGTCCCTTTCCTAATGATAACCTAATATTGAAGCTCTTTAATTTGTCTGGAGTTTGAGGATTATTGTAGACCTCTCTTCCACTACAGAACCTTTTCTTTTTAATTGTTCTCCTGTCTGGCCTGTTGAATTGTATTTGTAAGGTTAGAGATGGCAAGAGCTACTTCCGGTGCTGTTTCATAGCTCACTAGTGACGAGTCCATAATTGTGCTCAAAAAGGTATTGGGTAGCTTATGCTTTCTAGCTGACTTCTTTTTGGGCACAAGAAAATGTGTGTAAGATTGATAACTGAAAACCTAGAGGCCCATTCTGTAAAAGAATGGCAATTTGGAAGAAGAACCACGACCTCAGTGTAGTGCTCCTTGTTGGTAATCAAGCTGTGACTCCCAAGACATCATCTGTCAGAGACTATAATTTAAAACAAAGTTGATGAACCAGTTGAGTGCCTTTCTTAAAATTACTGCTGTAAAGTTGATATGTTGAAAATATCAACTGCTAATTATTGGCTCACCAACAAATGGCATGATTTGTTTTTCCTGTTTGTCATTCTGATATTATGGAATAATCACTGAAATATGAATGTCAAATGATTTGCATGTCATAGAATTCAATTTCATGAATTTGCCAAATTAATTAGATTCAATAATATGTCCAAAACAATGAGCCTCTGAATAAGTCTACTAAAGCTTTAAATATATATATTTATATCTCAGGACTGCTCTGAGATACTCTTGTCCCCAGTAGTTTTACTGCCAACAAATACCAATAATGACAAACGGTGATTAAAAGGGCAGATAGATGTAAATGAAGGCAGAGGAGGAGGATGAAATGAACATCTGCTTTTTTCAGCTCTCTGACAGAAATTCATAAAGGACCAAAAATAACACTCTTGTTTCAACTTGTGTTAGGTGTAGGAAAATTTTCTTTTTTTCTCTTTCCAGTCTGAGTATGCTTCATTGATTTGTATATTGAATACTAAATTGTTTCAGAAAAAAAAAAATCATTGGCTGATAAGACACTTAAATGAGAAAAGCTAGTCTGTCACAGGCATGTAGGTGTGCCATATCTATTTAAATAGAGGTTTAAATTATTGATGAGACTTAATGAGGAACTGGTGTATATTGTAACCAAAATAGTAGATTCCACTGCGAACAATCTGTGTGCATTGATAGAGTCACATATTTGAGTCCTACCATTTCAGGTACATGAATGCACAGGAGCTACTGGGGATATAAAAACTGGAAAATAAACATTATCATCTATTACCACTCCCTCCTCCTTGGTCCATTTTAGTAAAGAATTCAGTCCAGTGATTGGTAGGCTGTCTTGAATGAGAAGAAAATAAAAATAGGAAAGCGAGAGAATAAAAACCAAAACAAAACTGTGACTGCAAACTGTTGTAAAGGACTGCTCGCAGAGGAGTTCTATTGAATAGTGACGAATTGCTTCCTGATTCATGGTTGGTGATTTTTCTACCCTCTCAAAGAGAAATGTATTATTAAGGAGGAACTGGTATAGTTAACATGCTTCTTTAGCAAGGCCCTACAAAGTTAAAATGTGTGATGCATCCAGTCTGAGGTCATTTCCTTAGATCTTAGAACCTGCAGCTTTCCTCAATATAAACTCAGTTTCAAAGGAGGGCTTTTGGCCAGGCGTGGTGGCTCAGCCTGTAATCTCAGCACTTTGAGAGGCCAAGGTGGGAGTATCGCTGGAGTCCAGGAGTTTGAGACAAGGCTGGGCAACATGGTGGGACCCCTTCTCAACAACAACAACAAAAATTAGCTGGGTGTGATGGTGCATGCCTATAGTCCCAGCTACTCAGGAGGCTGAGGTGGGAGGATCGCTTGATCCCGGGAGGTCTAGGCTGCAGTGAGCTAAGATCAAGTCACTGCATTCCAGCCTGGGTGACAGAGGGAGACCTTGTCTTTAAAACACACACACACACACGAGGGCCTATGACCACTCTTGAGTAGAAGACTCGTGAAGAACAAAGTAGAAGACCAGAGAAGAACAAAGTTACTTGAAAGATCCCTTATTAAAGAGAATATACAAGCTATGAAAACACACACAAACACACACACAAACCTCATCTGGAATGAAAAAAGCATAATACATTTGGTTTCTGGTTCCTTAGGCTGTTATGGAACAACCAAAGAACACTATTTTGGTTTCTGAGGTCAAAACTATTTTATTCCTCTCAAGCACACTATGCTTATGGTTTGAGGGAGAATGAGAAATAGGAAACTAGAAACAGGCTGAAATGGTCTAATCTTGACCATCTAATTCTGCAGTGTCTTATTCTCATTCTAAAAGAGAATGGCTGTCTTCTCTGTTCTAGTATAAAAAGTCATGATAAAAATAAAGGATCCTTTATTACCAGACAGTAATCCCCTAGACCATTTTAATGCTTGGTTGAGTATTTGCTTATGATCTCAGACTTTAAAAGATGGTCTCCTATGGTGAAACTTGTTAATTATGTAGGCATTATTAATGTCTGTTCTACTTACCAAAATTTTATCATTGTTAGTTGTATTACCACTTGACAGTCCAATTTATTTAATTGAAAGATTGGTTAACATTTTACAGTTAAAGTAATTGTTTCCTGTGTTTTTTCCTGTTTAGGTTATTGGAGTGATGAGTAAAGAATACATACCAAAGGGCACACGTTTTGGACCCCTAATAGGTGAAATCTACACCAATGACACAGTTCCCAAGAACGCCAACAGGAAATATTTTTGGAGGGTAAGTAAGGGAAATTTCTTCAGATCCATTAAATGTTAGGAAAAAATGGAGCTAAAAGAGCTGGTTGGCTCACCTCCTTTCTCATCCCGTGCTGAGAAATGCTGGGGCTCACCCATAAGTATCCAGCATCCCCATGGACACAGGGAATTCTGAACAAATGTGATGAAACCGATTAAATGTTTGGCCTGTAGGTGGTTAGTGATCGAGATATGGGCTATATGTGAATCTTGATTTTTGCAATTCATTAGAGCTTTGTAATGAAAGGAAACAGTTTGTTGCTTGCTTTAAGGATAGGTTCATTTGCATTTCTCTGCAAGGAAGTAGTAATGAGTCACCAAGCCTTAGATTTCACCCCTTTTTGATTTCTTGCTGACTTTAATTGAATGGAAGAGTTATCACAAATGAATTATCTTTTTTTTTTTGAGACGGAGTCTTGCTCTGTCACCCAGGCTGGAGTGCAGTGGCCGGATCTCAGCTCATTGCAAGCTCTGCCTCCCGGGTTTACACCATTCTCCTGCCTCAGCCTCCCGAGTAGCTGGGACTACAGGCGCCCGCTACCTCACCCAGCTA
>NW_012116821.1:10329311-10349909 GCF_000951035.1 Colobus angolensis palliatus | reverse complement strand
ACTCTGTTGCCAGGCTGGAGTGCAGTGGTGCAATCTCGGCTCACTGCAACCTCTGCCTCCTGGGTTCAAGCGATTATCCTGCCTCAGCCTCCCAAGTAGCTGGGACTACAGGTGCCTGCCACCATGCCCAGTTAATTTTTGTATTTTTAATAGAGATGGGGTTCCACCATGTTGGCCATGATGATCTCGATCTCTTGACCTCGTGATCCGCCCGCCTCGGCCTCCCAAAGTGCTGGAATTACAGGCAAGAGCCACCGCGCCCAGCCAGGAATGACACAAATGAATTACCTTAAAAGTAAATGCCATTAAGAAAGGATAGCTGGAAGATGTAAATGCCATTAAGAAAGGATAGCTGGAAGATGGGTTGAGGGGAATGGAGGACCACAGAACTAGTCCTATTTAAATACATGTGCACCGTAAACGATTCCATTTGACAATAGGTTAATTATCTCATAGCATAAGGAAAATGCTTAACAGTCATGCAAGATGATGAGCCTTCCTATAGAATCCAACCAAAAGATCTAGCCAGTACAATTTCCTTTGCTAGATTAGGGTTAGAAAGGCCCCCAGAGGTGAACTAATTAGATGGAATCCTTGAATAAAAGACTGGATTAGCAGTGAACAGAAAAAAGACAGATTGCTTTCCTTCTTCCCATAGATGTCTCAGGGATATTTCATTTCCTCAGAAGATAAAGATATGATTATTTAAATTTAGTAAGCGTTTTTGTGTATACTTACATGAAATGTACATTATTTGAATTCTTTAAAAAGAAACAGCTGCATGATAACTAAAATTGCTATGCTTGCTTTAGCTGGTATTTTTGCCTAGAACAATTATTGTTCGGGCAAGAAGCTATTCCTAAGAAACAATATTCTTAATCCAGGAAGTTTTGCATTTTTAGAAATGTATCTTACTATTTCCCAAGCAAAAGAGGGTGGTTACAGATTCACTAAGAATCATGTGCTCGCAATTTTTATTTAATAATTATTCCTGCTTAAAATACATTACTCACCTGACTTATAATGGTGAAACCATGAGGGCATTTTTGCCTTTATTGTCAATAAAGTCTTCTCAGAAGTGAGCCATAAAGGTGCATAGTTCTTGGAGTTAAAGGTCTGAATTAAGACAATCCAGCATAAGTCTCATTAATGTGTGATTATTTTGAGAAAAGGCAAGAAACACCTACAAATCTCCCCTCACTGTCCAGTTCCCTGTTTCATTTAAAGATTCACTATAAGTAACTGAAAGGCTTTCCTTGGGAGGATTTATTTGAATCAGTCTTTCACATGCAAAGGATATTGTAGAACATCCCGGTTTTGCTGGCAGGAATATGAACATCTGTTGTGAGGAAAGAAAAAGTTTCATGCAAATTACACAGCCAAAGAAGGGATGTTCAAGTTGAGAAACCAGTGACATTTCTTGTAACTGTACTATGAATCAGCACATTTTAATCTTCTAGATAATATATGGAAGTGCAGGAAGGTGGTAGGAAACGGTGTTCATTTTACGTATGCGTAATTGGATTTTATTGTGTGTGAGTGGCTTCACGGCATCGACATTGCTGTTTTTAAATGAGGATACAGTAAATTGCAGTCCGAGGAAGGCTAACTGGAATCAACATACCCGTAGCTTTAGAAAGCAGTTTCCGCCCCAGCGAAGAGTGCAAGAGCGATGGAACCCCATGTTCCTGGAAGTTTGCACATCAGAGTAAACAAACTTGAAAACCCCTCTTGATAGCAGAATTCACCCAGCCTTGTTCCATTTTCTCTTAACAAAACACACCGCAAAAGCTCTCACAAGCTGCTTTGATGAAGCCACATGTATTTCCCCCTTCACAATTTACAGGAAGTTACTCTTAAAAGAAAGTGATTCTGGTGTTTACCGCCTGTGTTAAAGGGACAGAGTTCCTTTTTATTTCTGATAACGTTTGAGCGAAATACAGAAACTACCTGTAGACTAGCACAGTCGGTACGTGAGTAAGGAAAAGCAATAACCTGCTGCCCGGTGAGCGCAAAATTCCTGCTACGAACAGTGCCTTACTACTGCTTGAAGACTGCAAGTCGCAGATCACACTAGGTATTGACTGATTGTATATGTATAAGGGCATTTCTTTTTTTTTTTTTTGAGACGGAGTCTCGCTCTGTCGCCCAGGCTGGAGTGCAGTGGCCGGATCTCAGCTCACTGCAAGCTCCGTCTCCCGGGTTCACGCCGTTCTCCTGCCTCAGCCTCCCGAGTAGCTGGGACTACAGGCGCCTGCCATCTCGCCCGGCTAGTTTTTTGTATTTTAGTAGAGACGGGGTTTCACTGTGTTAGCCAGGATGGTCTCGATCTCCTGACCTTGTGATCCGCCCGTCTCGGCCTCCCAAAGTGCTGGGATTACAGGCTTGAGCCACCGCGCCCGGCCGGGCATTTCTTAAAGTCTAAAGTAAAGGTGGTACCTCCTAAAAAGAGGGAGAGAGAAAAAACTCTGTGTGGAAGGATAAGAAGTGTGTTTATAGTTTCAGTAAGGGTGTACATTTTAATTTTTCTTCTTCCTCTGCCTCTTTGCCAAGTATCATGAGCGCATCTGTTAACCAGAAGTAGTATTACTTTAGGACAAACTTCAAATTCTTCATTCTGCGTTGCCTTTAAGGAACAACATACTTTCTTCCTGTTCTTTTTCCAAAAACACATGCCTATGGCTCTGTGTGTGGTGTTTTAGCCAGCCTCCTCCCAGATAAGGGGTTCCCTCTTCCCTCGTTTGAATTAAAAGGAAAGTGCAAGTCTGGACATGTTTATCAAGAGGAAAAGTGACTTCTCAGTAATAGACTGTCAGATTCTGGCTGCTGCCCCAGTATTCACTTTGTTATGGCAGGTGAAGTTCACCTTTGCCCCACCCAGTGTTTCCACAAAAAGGCAAGGTTCCAAGTATTCATATGAACAAGTGTTACTTTAGGACTTGGAGGGTTGGGGGTGGAGGATGTTTGCATAGTTGAAGCCTTGGGCGGGGGTGTAGGAAACGGCGAGTACAGAGGCCATAGAAAAAGCTGAGACTCAGTTTGACGTCGTCAGCCGGCTTGGTCTTCTACCCAGTGACTCAAAGCACTAAAAGTCAGCATAATCAGAACTGAAGTCAGTAGCATTGCCCATTTGCCATTCACTGCAATAGCAAAAGTAGTACTCTGTGGTGGGTTAATCGGTTTGAGGCAGCTCCTTAAATGAACATTTGTGTTTCATTTTTCTGTTATTTTCCCGAACATGAAAAGACGATAAAACTGAAATGGAAAAGGTAACTGACAAAGTGTGCCTTACCTGTTTCCGTCCTGATTTCTGCTGATTCAAGACTATTCTGGCTAAACTGATTTGATTCTTTTTCTAACTAGGCAGTAGGGGATCAGAAATCACACACAGTACCGGCTGTGTTTATTCTGAGAGGTGCTGGGGAGCTTTGGGGTTGACTTCCTTTTACATGCCTGTCTTCTCTTTTGGACAGATCTATTCCAGAGGGGAGCTTCATCACTTCATTGACGGCTTTAATGAAGAGAAAAGCAACTGGATGCGCTATGTGAATCCAGCACACTCTCCCCGGGAGCAAAACCTGGCTGCGTGTCAGAACGGGATGAACATCTACTTCTACACCATTAAGCCCATCCCTGCCAACCAGGAACTTCTTGTGTGGTATTGTCGGGACTTTGCAGAAAGGCTTCACTACCCTTATCCCGGAGAGCTGACAATGATGAATCTCAGTAAGTGGATTACAGAACAAAAAAAATTCAAAATGCCAGTAATGTCAGTTCTGCCCCTGTGAACTAATAACATGTTGTTTAATTACACTGCTTGGTCATGTGTTGGATGAAGTAGGTGGCTTAAGCTAGGGACTAGGAAAAGGAAAAACATTTTTTGAGTCCCTATTAACTATTATGAAACTTGATCATTAAAAAAAAAATATATATATATATATATATATATATGAAGAGCTACCTTGAGTTTTGAATTCAGAATGTTACAGGAAGAAATATATGTCCAATTCTAATTTATCCAAAAGCAGCTGGGAGAATTGCAGGGATTGGTCCAGATATGTATGCTGCGTATGCAAGGTATAGCCCTCATCTGTGGTAGTTTGTCAGGACTTAGACTGCATCAGAACATTTATAGAGGTACATTTGAATGTACAGTTAGGATCTGATGTGGAACATTGTAAGATCATTGCTAGAAAAACTTCGTCATAATTTTTCAGTATTATTCTAAGTGAATAACCGTAAAGATTTTATATCTTAGCTTCCTTCCTTACAGTAAAAAACTATCTGATCTCTTGATCAGTATTAAAGTAGCCACCTATCACCTTATCTTAACAAATTCTCAATTCCTGAGGTTTCTATGCTTTTACTTCTTTTATTGGGTTAAAATTGCTGTCATGACCTCTCTCTGCAGAGGGCTGCATCATTTTAGTCATTCTCAAGTGGTCTCTGTGAGCAATTGAAGAATTGCCATAAGATTCTAACCTCTGCTGTAACTATGGTTGTGTGTTGTTGGTTAGATCACTAAGTCTTATTAGCAGTTTTAAAAATTAGTTCCTTTTGGTTTAGAAGTTAAGACTAGATGCTGAATTTTTTGTAACTTTTTGTTTTGATATCATTTCAAACTTAAGAAAACATTTTAAGAAAAGGACAAAGAATTTCCAGTTACCCTTTACCCAGGTTTACCAATTATTGATATACTGTCCGTTTGCTTTATCGGAAGGCTAAATTGTTTTAGTTCTCATTTTCAACTTTGAGACATTTGGAATAAACATCAATGTTAACATAAATTGGAATTTTGACTTTGATTTTAGGACCAACGAGCAAACCAAGTACTTACCCTAGTCATATATAATCCAGCTGTATGGTTATTTGGTATTCAGTCCACACTTCATTTGACTTGATCTCCCTTAAGATTGTGTTTGCAGTTTTCTGAAAATCTGGGGCTATAAAAGCACCAGGACCTCCCTCGTAGGATCCCGTTTTAAGACATGTGTTTGGGGTCCTTACACAACAGGTTATCCTTTAGTTTCAGGAAAAGAACTGGCTCCCAGTTCCCCAGTTCCAGCTTGATGGGTCTAATCAGGTACTGACCAAAAGGGTGGCAGTTCTTTTCCCTCATCTCTCTTCAGCACTCCCTGAGACTCTGGAGACTCTGTCATATCCCTGGGTCTGAAACTCCCAGGAGCCATTTGGTTGTTTTGGCATCTGTGTGTGCCAGGCCCAGTGCTGAGGACCTAGTAACAAAAGACAAACGCACAGGTACAGCAGCATTTTTGGGGAACTCATTTTCCAGCTGTGCATCTCAGGAGAAGCGCACAGCTCCCTCCTGGCTTTCTTAACATAGTGAGCCACTTCCTCTTAAGAGTCTCCTTACATTCCTTGAGTTTAATCATTCATGGATTCAGAGGAAAGTCTTTTGATTTTTGCTTTTCTTTAAACAGTTCATTTGAGGTTACCTACCCCAGTGACTTTGCACCAACCACCAAGAAACTTTTTTGCATGTTTCCCGCACCCTGTGCCAATCAAGGGAAGGATTTAAAGGCCTGGCGTTTTTATTCCTCAAGGAAAGACTTTGAACAGTATTTTAAGGTTCAAGTGCTTCTACTTTGTGTTCAGAAGCAATTCTCATATATACTGTGAAATGACACCTTTTATTTATCCCTTTTTATTTATGCAGTATGTCCCCTTTTATTTTGGCAGAATTTTTTCTAAATGGTGGTTTAGCATTTTCAAGCACATTTCATTGTCCAATATTCATAGTACAGAATGAGAGTTAACAATAACCAGTCACATTAAAACAAGATTCCTGCTGCCAGTTGTGAAACCAGTTGTCTTAGGCGTGGCAACTGATGATTGAGACTGTGATCAGGAAAATTTCCACTATTTCATCAGGCCTAATAGGTAGATTGTGTCTCCAAATGAATTGTGTTGGTTTCCGTGCTTAAAGCACAATAGAAGTGGTGCAAGAATCTTCATGAGGGCTTAAATGGCAGTAATGGTTCAGGTGGTAGAGTTTGGAGAAAAAGGGATTTGCAACAAACCAAAGGAAAGAAAAGTAAGTAGCCAGAAATCACAAACTGGCATTTTTCTAAAAACAAAGGAAAAGGAATAAAAGAACTAATAAGTTTGAAACCCCTACCCCTCCCAAATTGGGGGGGGGGTATTTTTTTTCTGTCTATCTAACTAACCCATCTAGAAAACAGTTGACCAAATTATAGACTTCTAAATGTTCATCTGCTTTCTCAGTTTCAGTTGAAAAGAGACTTTGTTTTGCCTACTGCAGAACTTCTAGGTTCTTTCTTATAGTCTTGGGGTTCTTATTATAGATCGAAAATGTGAGTCGGCATAATTAAGCCATTCGGAGTCTTCAGAAGCAGTTCACTCTTGAAATGACTCCGTCCGCCTACAGCCATTTAAGATTTCAGAACAAAAACAGATCTTGATTTTCTTTTTCATGTTAACTCAAGCTGCTGCTGAGTGGGAGAGTCAGAAATGACACCAGCTCCACTGATTACTCAGCTGCTGAAGGATGATTTTTTAAAATGCACCTTTACTGTATATGAACTTCCTAATTTCCACCTGTAGAGCATCTTAGGGAGGCTAACATGTCACTCTGGATGTTCTTTTAGAATAAGATGGAATCTATTTTTCCAAAGGCATTAGAGATAGCAAACATTTATTGTGAGTTTACTATATACTGGGCACTGGGCTAAGCATTTTGCATAGGAAGTTTAAAATTCTGACTTTTTTGTTGGCCCAATCGTAAGTTTCATATCAGTTCAATATTCAAATTATAGTAAGGTGCTTAAGAAGAGCGCCTGGCTAAATGTGAGGGGCAGTGCCACGAATAGACTGAAACTTGATGCTTATTGCAAATTTATGCTTATTATTTGTTAAATTATAGAACCAAGGGAGTATGAAAGCCACTGGAAAAAACATGAAACTTAGATCCACCTAAAAATGGCTCAAAGTCATGAGGATAAAGTTTTTTGTATTTTCATTTTATTTGAGTGGCATCGTTTTTAAAAATCATTATGAATTCGACCCTATATAGATGTTTCCAAATCATTCTTTTTCACCTTCATAAAATTCCTTCCTGTGGCTGTGAGATGCCTTGCCTATCAGTTTTCAAGCTTAGCTGTCTTTCTCATCCTTTACCATTTTAGCTTTAAAAAACAAAAGTGACAATTAGAACTTCCTGCCTGCTGGGCCTCACTGAAAGACCGATATTGGCCTGATAAGGAGATATTTATTTTGGTTTAGTGGCTTCAGAAATCCCTCTCCCTCAGCAAGCTTTCCATCACGGCCCCCCATCAGCATCTTCCCTGATAGCAGCGTTCTCTGTGTTTATTCTGGGGCTTCAGGCTCGCCCAGGAGGAACTGATAACAGCTGGCAGGAGATAACATTCTCTAAGGGGCTCTCAAATTGGAATCCCTCAAGCCAGTCAGCCTAGAGAATACATTCGAAGGGTTCAGTTCTGGAGTTTCACAAGAGTTCATTTCTAGACCTATCAGATAGCAAGCCTGGAGTTCTTTCTCAACTAATCAAGCAGGGACATTTTTTAGACGATGAAGGATATTTGCACAAAGGCTTCAGCGCAATCCCCCAGACTTGCTGCCTCTGAAGGCATCTCCACACATCGACAACGGCCGATGCCTTTAGTGCGTTCCTAGGGCAGGTGTCCTGACTTGAGTGACTGCCCTCCAATACTCAGAGCTCAAACTAAACATCATATGTTTTACTTTTGGTTTCCAGGCAAGGCTGAGCAGGGGATTTTCAGTTTTCCCTGCTCAGATGGGTGTTTTCCTGAAGGCTTCGTTTATTGTGTGGCGAGGACACAAGGCTGGCTGTGGCAGGGAAGGTCTAGAACTGTCCTCATTGCTGCTGTTCCTAAATAGTATCTTTACCAAGTAATAACGTGCCGTCTTTGGGAATAAGTGCCTTCCTCTTAGCCTGTTCTGTTTTCTTGGGTGCGCTAAGTAATTGAACTGGCTCAGGAAGTACCTATTGTGGTTTGGCAGAGGTGACTGTCACGCCTTGTGACTCCAGGGGCCAGCACTGCTGGAATCCTGGCTAGACCAGAACGAGCCTTGGTGAAATGCTGTCTGCACATTGCCAGGAAAGGTGGCATTCACTTCGCTAAGCTCCTTGGCATAGGCAGTTTGAACAGGGCTTTATCAAATTCTTATTCAACAAGAGTAGAGGTGAAAATTGATGACTGTGTATTACTTGAAATGAGTCTTAATCTTTCACATTTAGTTCTCAGGGTGTGCTGATTTCCTTTAGGTAAACCATGAACATCAGAAAGACTTTTATTAACCTATGACAGGGTCCCCACCCCAGTATTTTTCCACTCCATTAAAATGGAAGCTGTCTTTTTTTTTTTTTTTTTTTGAGACAGAGTTTCTCACTCTTGTTGCCCAGTCTAGAGTGCAGTGGCACGATCTTGGCTCACCACAACCTCCGCCTCCCGGGTTCAAGCGATTCTTCTGCCTCAGCCTCCCAAGGAGCTGGGATTACAGGCATGCACCACCGCGCCCAGCTAATTTTGTATTTTTAGTAGAGACGGGGGTTTCTCCATGTTGGTCAGTCTAGTCTGGAACTTCCGACCTCAGGTGATCCGCCTGCCTCGGCCTCCCAAAGTGCTGGGATTACAGGCCTGAGCCACTGCATCCGGCATAGGCTATTTCACTCCAGCTTAAACAGCAATTTTCTATCATAAGGTCTGTAGTAATGAAAACAGAATTACCCAAGGCTGCTGTTTGTTCTGTCCGTGCTGCCATTGTCCCCATTTTGCTGAGGAGGAAATGGAACTGCACTTTTGAGTGAGTGGCCCAGAGCCCTCTAGAATGAGAGCGCGTTGGAAGCCAGCTATGTGGCGATTGTGGCGCTAGCTGGTCCTCAGGTTTTCTCAAGAAGGAGGAGCAAGTTTGGCAATTTTGTTTCAGTTCTCTCTAGCCCGCTGTGTAATCGCCCTGTTTTCTTTACTTCAGCACAAACACAGAGCAATCTAAAGCAGCCGAGCACTGAGAAAAATGAACTCTGCCCAAAGAATGTTCCAAAGAGAGAGCACAGCGTCAAAGAAATCCTAAAACTGGACTCCAACCCCTCCAAAGGAAAAGACCTCTACCGTTCGAACATTTCACCCCTCACGTCAGAAAAGGACCTCGATGACTTTAGAAGACATGGGAGCCCCGAAATGCCCTTCTACCCTCGGGTCGTTTACCCTATCCGGGCCCCTCTGCCGGAAGACTTTTTGAAAGCTTCCCTGGCGTACGGGATGGAGAGACCCACGTACATCACTCGCTCCCCCATTCCGTCCTCCACCACTCCAAGCCCCTCTGCAAGAAGCAGCCCGGACCAAAGCCTCAAGAGCTCTAGCCCTCACAGCAGCCCCGGGAATACGGTGTCCCCTGTGGGCCCCGGCTCTCAAGAGCACCGGGACTCCTACGCTTACTTGAACGCGCCCTACGGCACGGAAGGTTTGGGCTCTTACCCTGGCTACGCACCCCTGCCCCACCTCCCGCCAGCTTTCATCCCCTCCTACAATGCTCACTACCCCAAGTTCCTCCTGCCCCCCTATGGCATGAATTGTAATGGCCTGAGCGCTGTGAGCAGCATGAATGGCATCAACAACTTCGGCCTCTTCCCGAGGCTGTGCCCTGTCTACAGCAATCTCCTCGGTGGGGGCAGCCTGCCCCACCCCATGCTCAACCCCACTTCTCTCCCAAGCTCGCTACCTTCAGATGGAGCCCGGAGGTTGCTCCAGCCGGAGCATCCCAGGGAGGTGCTTGTCCCGGCGCCCCACAGTGCCTTCTCCCTTACCGGGGCCGCCGCCAGCATGAAGGACAAGGCCTGTAGCCCCACAAGCGGGTCTCCCACGGCGGGAACAGCCGCCACGGCAGAACATGTGGTGCAGCCCAAAGCTACCTCAGCAGCTATGGCAGCCCCCAATAGCGATGAAGCCATGAATCTCATTAAAAACAAAAGAAACATGACCGGCTACAAGACCCTTCCCTACCCGCTGAAGAAGCAGAACGGCAAGATCAAGTACGAATGCAACGTTTGCGCCAAGACTTTCGGCCAGCTCTCCAATCTGAAGGTAGGCCTTGAGAGAGAGCAGCCCGAGGGGCTGTGAGTGCATGCTTGTGTTTGTGTTTAGCTTGCTTTCCACGGGGCATCCATTGCATTTGCAGTAGTATGAGCCCCAGGTTGGGAATAGTGGGTATGGATTCTACCTGGCTTTTGCCACTTCTAGCTCTTTGACTTTGGACAAGTGACTTCCCTTCTCCTGATTTTCTTCTGAATAACAAAAACATCAGGGGTTTGGACTAGAAGATTAGGTGAAACCCTGCTAGCCTGTGATTTTTGTGCTTTTAGTTTAAGAAAAGCACCATTCTGAAAACGTGAAGATTTTTTCTTTTTGAGACTGTCTTGATGCTTTTCTTAAGATATTTGCATCATCAACACTTGAGTCTTTGAGCAGAAATGTTAGGTCTCAGGGCCAGCTTGAGAGCAGAGCTAACACATGTGGCTTCTTCCCAGGTCCACCTGAGAGTGCACAGTGGAGAACGGCCTTTCAAATGTCAGACTTGCAACAAGGGCTTTACTCAGCTCGCCCACCTACAGAAACACTACCTGGTACACACGGGAGAAAAGCCACATGAATGCCAGGTGCGCAGTATTTTCTGGGTAGACCTTCTGACCTTTGTAGAAAATGTCTGTGAGTCACCCTCCCATGTCCTATATAGCCCGTAGTTAAAGCCAACACCAGATTCTGCCTTGTCCCGGGCTGATGGCACTATGGGCCTCCCCAGTGCTCTGTATCTGCTGATGACCTGAGATGACACAGCCAGCTTCCAGTGGGTGGGAAAATGGTAGGGGAAATAAACAGCCACTCATGTGCCATGTGCCCACATCCCCCTGTTTGCTTAATACCACACTGGAGGTGCCACAAGGAGGCTTCTCACCTCCCAGGTTGCTGGGCGTTGGCCTGTAAGCCTGCCCCTCCAATGGGCAACTCTTAATCTTCTGGCCTTCCTGTCTCCCTTCCCTGCTGTCTCTCTCCCCTACACTGTAGGTCTGCCACAAGCGATTTAGCAGCACCAGCAATCTCAAGACCCACCTGCGACTCCATTCTGGAGAGAAACCGTACCAATGCAAGGTGTGCCCTGCCAAGTTCACCCAGTTTGTGCACCTGAAACTGCACAAGCGTTTGCACACTCGGGAGCGGCCCCACAAGTGCTCCCAGTGCCACAAGAACTACATCCATCTCTGTAGCCTCAAGGTTCACCTGAAAGGGAACTGTGCTGCGGCCCCGGCGCCCGGGCTGCCCTTGGAAGATCTGACCCGAATCAATGAAGAAATCGAGAAGTTTGACATCAGCGACAATGCTGACCGGCTCGAGGACGTGGAGGATGACATTAGTGTGATCTCTGTAGTGGAGAAGGAAATTCTGGCCGTGGTCAGAAAAGAGAAAGAAGAAAGTGGCCTGAAAGTGTCTTTGCAAAGAAACATGGGGAATGGACTCCTCTCCTCAGGGTGCAGCCTTTATGAGTCATCAGATCTACCCCTCATGAAGTTGCCGCCCAGCAACCCACTACCTCTGGTACCTGTAAAGGTCAAACAAGAAACAGTCGAACCAATGGATCCTTAAGATTTTCAGAAAACACTTGTTTTGTTTCTTAAGTTATGACTTGGTGAGTCAGGGTGCCTATAGGAAGTTGCTTGTACATAATTCCAGCTCTGCAAAGCTCTCTCAACAGCCAATGGTTTCCCCTCACCCCTGGAATTAAAGAAGGAACTCCAAAGTTACTGAAATCTCAGGGCATGAACAAGGCAAAGGCCATATATATATATATACACACACACACACACATATTATGTATACTTATTTACACCTGTGTCTATATATTTGCCCCCTGTGTATTTTGAATATTTGTGTGGATACATTTGCATAGCCTTCCATTACTAAGACTATTGCCTAGTCGTAATTATTTTTTCAATGATAATACTTCATAATTTATTACACAATTTATCATTCAGAAAGCAATAATTTAAAAAGTTTACAATGACTGGAAAGATTCCTTGTAATTTGAGTATAAATGTATTTTTGTCTTGTGGCCATTCTTTGTAGATAATTTCTGCACATCTGTATAAGTACCTAAGATTTAGTTAAACAAATATATGACTTCAGTCAACCTCTCTCTCTAATAATGGTTTGAAAATGAGGTTTGGGTAATTAATTGCCAATGTTAGACAGTTGATGTGTTCATTCCTGGGATCCTATCTTTGGAACAGCGTTGTCCATAACTTGAGGGTATGTGTGCAGAATTACCCGAGAATAACTTAAGTAGAAGAAACAAGAAAGGGAATCTTGTATATTTTTGTTGATAGTTCATGTTTTTCCCCCAGCCACAATTTTACCAGAAGGGTGACAGGAAGGCTTTACCAACCTGTCTCTCTCTCCAAAAGAGCAGAATCTTCCCACTGCCCTGCCCACCCCCCGAGTCCTGTGGCCATTCAGAGCAGCCATATGACTTTTACGTCCATTGTATCATCAGAAAATGTGAAAAAGACAAATTGCCATGTTTTACAACCACTGCGAAATTTTCCCCAAAGCATAGGTGGCTTTGTATGTGTGAGGTTTGGGGCTTGAGTCTGGGTGGTGTTCTGTTGTTGGTTTTTGTTGCTTTTTTTTTTTTTTAATGTCAAAATTGCACAAACATGGTGCTCTACCAGGAAGGATTTGAGGTAGATAGGCTCAGGCCACATTTTAAAAACAAACACACAAACAACAAAAAACGGGTATTCTAGTCATCTTGGGGTAAAAGCGGGTAATGAACATTCCTATCCCCAACACATCAATTGTATTTTTTTCTGTAAAACTCAGATTTTCCTCAGTATTTGTGTTTTTACATTTTATGGTTAATTTAATGGAAGATGAAAGGGCATTGCAAAGTTGTTCAACAACAGTTACCTCATTGAGTGTGTCCAGTAGTGCAGGAAATGATGTCTTATCTAATGATTTGCTTCTCTAGAGGAGAAACCAAGTAAATGTGCTCCAGCAAGATAGACTTTGTGTCATTCTATCTTTTATTCTGCTAAGCCCAAAGATTACATGTTGGTGTTCAAAGTGTAGCAAAAAATGATGTATATTTATAAATCTATTTATACCACTATATCATATGTATATATATTTATAACCACTTAAATTGTGAGCCAAGCCATGTAAAAGATCCACTTTTTCTAAGGGCAAAAAAAAGAAAAATCGTTTCTGAGACTTTGCTTAATAGTTGGTGGCCTCACAATCACATCGGTATGCTTGGGCACCCCTTGCCTACTGTAAGAGACCCTAAAACCTTGGTGCAGTGGTGGGGGCCACAAAACAACCAGGGAGGAAGAGATACATAATTTTTTAGTGTTAAGGACCATCTAAGACGGCTCTTTTTTTTTTTTTTTTTTTTTTTTGCCACGTTATGATTATGTGGTCACACCCAAGTCACAGAAATAAAAAACTGACTTTACCACTGTAACTTTTCTCTTTCCCTCCTTGCTAAATACTGATACATCACTCTTCAATCTATTTTATAATTGTATTTGACATTTTGTTCACATCAACTAATGTTCACCTGCAGAAGAGAACAAATTTTGAATCATCCAGGGAAACCCAAGAGCCTTACTGGTCTTCTGTAACTAGCAAGACTGACAGTTTTTTTATGTATCAGTGTTTGATTAAACACAGTCCTTAATTGAAGGTAAACCAAAGGATCACATTGACATTAGACCAAACACTTTTGATTCCCAACTACTCGTTTGTTCTTTGTCTCCTTTTATGCTTTCCCGTAGTAAGAATTTTTATAAAGACTTCCTGCTTCTCTCACCATCCATCCTTCTTTTTTCTGCCTCTTACATGTGAATGTTGAGCCCACAATCAATGGTGGTTTTGTTTTTTTCCTCTACTCAAAGTTAAAACTGACCAAAGTTTGGCTTTTTACTTTGCTAGAACAACAAACTCTCTTATGTTTACATACTGGTTTACAATGTTATTTATGTGCAAATTGTCAAAATGTAAATTAAATATAAATGTTCATGCTTTACCAATCTTTGTCTAGTGTCTTGAGTGAAGGGTCAGTGAGTGACATCTGCATACTGTACAGATGGCACCAGACCAAATTTTGAACACAATACAATTTGCCTCTCCCTTGCACCCACCCCGGTTCTGCTTCAGCAGCACCCTCTGGGATGCCCTGATCTCCCCCAGTGCCTTCCCGGAGTATATTTGTGTGCGGTCTGACAGCATCAATCTGTCTCTCATAACTAAGATTTTTCTTCATGAACTATAAAGATGTTCCCTAAAGGAGGCATTTCAAGCATCAGCCAGTAAGTGGGAGACGATTTGTTTGCTTTGTGAATTTTTACATTTTATTTTGTCAATGGACGTGGAGTAGTGAGGAGATAAGGAGGACTTGGATCACCTCCAGAAAGGCCCTGCTAGCTCGTGCCAGTCTGTGTGTGTGTGTGTGGAGACTCAGCCCACTTGCGGGTGTGGGGCCCTGGGAAGCTGGGTCGGGGAACACTGCCCATTGGTGACAGCAGCTTCAGTAGCTTCCTCTGGGAAGGCCATGGGGAGTGCCCTACGGCCCATGTTTACTCCTTCACATGTAAGATACGTAAGTACATTTGCTATTTGCCACTTGTCCTTTTTTTTTTTTCTTTTTCTTTTTTTTTTTTTTTTGTTTGAGACAAGGTTTTGCTCTGCCACCCAGGCTGGAGTGCAGGGGAATGATGATGTCTCACTACAGCCTTTATCTCCCAGGCTCAAGCCATCCTCCCACCTCATCCTCCGAGTAACTGGGACTACAGATGCGCGCCCCCAGGCTCAGCTAATTTGGTTTGTTTTTGGCAGAGACAGTCTCACTACGTTGCCCAGGTTGGTCTCCAACTCCTGGACTTAAGCAATCCTCCTGCTTCGGCCTCCCAAAGTGCTGGTATTACATGCATGAGCCACTGCACCTGGCCTACTTGTGCATTTAAAACAAGTTTCCAGAAAGCTACTTTCCCAGAATCTGAGCATTGTGAGTGTGAGAGCCAGGGATCTCGGTGGTACGGCCATGTGGCCCCATGTGATGGGAACAAGTCTGCGTGCTTAGTCATTCATGCTCAGAAACTAACCTGTCTCCAGAGAAAAGGCTCACATAAATTCGAGTCTCATTTGATAGATGTAAGTAGGAGATGCTTCTAGAAAAGTGATACTGCATTCAGTGAAAAGAAAATCTAAAAGCCCTTTGCAAGTGGTTTTCATGCTTCCCATTTCATCTATTAGCAAATTTATGGTTTTATGCGCATGCCGACTTCATGTTAAGAAAATAAGGCTTCTGCTTACATTTGGACACTCAAAACTGCCTGATGTTTTGTTTTTAATGTTTCTTCTTTAAATTCACTTAAACATCTGTGCCAAGAATTTGAAATGCTGCCAACATGTAACTGTGGAGTTAAGAAAACCAGAATCCTATTGTCATAAACGTGCCAAATGGTGCTGGTTATACTCCTAAATTCTACAGAACCATTGTGGTAATAATTTTTCAAAACAAAGCCCAATAAGATCCTGAGTGTAACAGCTAACTACCATAAATCATAGTTCTTCACTTGGCAAATCATTTCTTTTTTTCTTGAGAGTTATATATCTTGGGAACACTTGTGGACTTAGCTGTTTAATGAAACATTACATAAAAAGATAATATTCACTAATGAGCCCAAGTGCACCCAGCCAAAGTCCATACTGTTGAATCAAGACTTCATCCAGCTGTTTGTAAGACAAAGTAAGACTGAAGAAGTCACCTTTTTCTGAGTTTACCTTTAACAAAATAAAAATTCTGTGCAGAAATGATGCATTTAATTCCCTACCATAAGGCAATATACAGAATATACAGCACCATGGGAGTCTACAGGCACATTTCTAGATATTTTTTCCTTGGGGGAAATGAAATCAATTCAGGACCCATAAGTTGGTATAAACGAGCTCATTCCTCTGTGTGTGTGTGTGTGTGTGTGTGTGTGTGAAAGAGAGAGAGAGAGATGCCTTCTCTAAAAGGAGATAATGAGAAAAGGTCAGAACAGAGGAATGAAAGTAATTAGAGGCACATGGCAGAGAATTTCCAATGCAAAACCAGGCCTCCAGGATAATCCGGTCTAGAAAGGAAGGCTCTACCACAGAAGGCAGCAGCTGAAAGAATTGATGAACAGAAGAGTTAAATAGAATGTGATCATTGAACCAGTCCAGAAGGCACTTCTATTTCCTTTCAGAGACCATGGAGTTCTTTGTCCATAACATGTCATTTCTTTTTTTTTTTTTTTTTTTTTTTTTTGAGACGGAGTCTCGCTCTGTCACCCGGGCTGGAGTGCTGTGGCCGGATCTCAGCTCACTGCAAGCTCCGCCTCCCGGGTTCACGCCATTCTCCTGCCTCAGCCTCCCGGGTAGCTGGGACTACAGGCGCCGCTACCTCGCCCGGCTAGTTTTTTGTAGTTTTTAGTAGAGACGGGGTTTCACCGTGTCAGCCAGGATGGTCTCGATCTCCTGACCTCGTGATCCGCCCGTCTCGGCCTCCCAAAGTGCTGGGATTACAGGCTTGAGCCACCGCGCCCGGCACATGTCATTTCATTTGCAGCTTCTGGCCAGAAGAAATCAGATCATTATGATCAGTGGCCACCAGATCTACTTCTGAGTATGTAGTGGCTACAAGAAATGTTTCAGGATCGGTGAATAAGCTTCCCTAACATCATTTTTCAAGCTTCAAGTCCTCAGAACCCAAGTTCATTTGCTCAAAGTGCTGCTGACAGCTGCTCCTTAAATAAGTGAAAAGTGATTTTAATCTCAGTACATTCTTAATCGTGTAATTCAGGCAAAAATGCAGCAAGATTCCAAAAAGTTATTTTTAACTGAATTTATGCAAATAGTCACTCTCCCTTTCCCAGTTTTACAGCATACTATAAACTAACAAACCCTCTCCTAGTTTGCTCTTCCTTCCAGGTTTGGCAAGTAATGAACCAAGGTTGGCTGTGTGCACTTTTCCTTCTCTCTGAATTTTAAATAGGTTTTATTCAGCATAAACATGAACGTAGTCATCTTGTGGTTTCCCCTACCCCCATCATAAAAGAAAGGAGAAGTGACAGATGAATAGCAATGGCTAATTTGGTAAGAAATTCTTCAGGCCGGGCGCGGTGGCTCAAGCCTGTAATCCCAGTACTTTGGGAGGCCGAGACGGGCGGATCACGAGGTCGGGAGATCGAGACCATCCTGGCTAACACGGTGAAACCCCGTCTCTACTAAAAAATACAAAAAATTAGCCGGGCGAGGTGGCGGGCGCCTGTAGTCCCAGCTACTCGGGAGGCTGAGGCAGGAGAATGGCGCGAACCCGGGAGGCGGAGCTTGCAGTGAGCTGAGATCCGGCCACTGCACTCCAGCCTGGGCGACAGAGTGAGACTCCGTCTCAAAAAAAAAAAAAAGAAATTCTTCAATATGTTAACAAAGGGAGTTCTTATGGAATTGTGGCCAAGTTCTCCAACTTCAGGTGTCTTAAAGATTCACCTGTGGGTGATGGCAACCAGCTCTTCCCCATTGCGGGTGAGGAACAGAGCAAAGGAAATGAAATTAAAGCGTTGCAGAGGGGACTTTGGTTTAAGTCCCCTAGACGAACACCTACACTTAGGGTTTGTAACACAATGGATTCCTTCCCATGGGAGGGAGTAGTCCCCATCCTTGCAGGGCTTAGAGAGGAATCAGTGTGTTTGAAAGCACAGGATGAACAAGATGCTGTGGCAAGCTTTTCCTACGTCTTTAATGTTTCATGTTCTTTAATGTTCCTGAGGCCTCCTTGGAAATGCTATGTATTTAGGCAGATCTGGAGAGCCCGTCTGATTCTGAGGAAGAGTCTATGATATCATGAAATGAATTATGCTGTATATTCTGTGAAATATTTTAAGAGATATTCAATGTTTGAATTCCCAGGGCTTCTGGAAGGCTCTGAAATTGAAAATGAGGCATGGTGCCACTGTCACCTGCATCACGTGTGGCACTCTGTAAAAAAACCTCCGGGCTAGCAGCCTTTCAGCACAGGTATCACTTAAGAAGAGAAGGGACCATCTCTGCCTTCTCTCCTCTCACCAGCACTACTTCCCTCAAGTACTGTTTCCCATCCACAGGCAAAGGAAATGAGACACACCCCAGTCCCCTTCCACATGACCCCATCTTGCCTCTCCAGTTTTTAGTACAAGCAGCCTGATAGTGATTTGCTGTGAGATCAGCCAACTGTGGATCATTAATGGGGTCACTTACTCTTTCTTCCATGGCTCTCAGGGCCAGCGTTTAAAAATATACCCAAGGTGGGAACTGAGTTGATGAGCTCCTACCCTCAGGGGAAAAGCAGCGTATCAGGAATTTAGGAGCTTGGTTCTAGTCCTGATTCAGCCCCTGGTTAAACGTGTGCTCTCAAGAAAGTCCTGGAACCTCGCTGGGCCACAGTTTCCTGGTCCTTAAAAGGAAGGAGTCATTCCTGGGTTGTCTTCCTGTTCTTTGAAAGATGCTCTTACATCTCCTAACATGCTCAGATTCCACTGTTTTCTCTTATTTCTTTTTGATTTGTTTTCCTTGGAACTCCGGTTGTTGCTATAGGCAGATATTTGTAATTTAGAGAGCAGATGTCGGAGAAAATGAAAACGAGGGGCAAGTCTGCATGGAAACAACTATTGTGGCTTCTTTTGGCAAAAGTGAGTGGGCTTGCAAAGGTCCTGCTAATTTGTAAGGACCATGAACTTTCCCCAGGAATTAATATGCTCATCTGAAAGGAATCAAGATTCTTTTAATGGACATAATGGCTTATGCTTAAATCGAACTTCTGCTTAAGTACCATGAATTCTAGGATGTTTGGTGGGTTTTTGTTTTTTTTCTTCGTCTTCTTTCTCTTTTACTTTTTTTTCTTAAGCAAAGGCCTACGTGTAAGATGACTGAGAAAGATTTAAGCCCGCTGCCACAAAAAGGAAAGGGGGACAAAAATACGGGCAGCTAAAGAAAAGAATGAGGACCCAGTCAAGAGACCCTAAGAAGACATTGAAAGGAAACGTTTCAGTTAGCAAAGCAATCAAGGCCCCGATACTGTTTTAACGGCTCAAAGTTTAAAAACGGGAATAAAGAAAAATTAAAGTGAGAGAGGGAGGAGAGAGGGAAAGGTTAAGCCAAGACAGAAACTGTGAGCAGATAGATGTGAAAGGGGCTGAAAATAAGTGAAAAGTGAAAAATTGCTTTATGAATAAACCGTTAAAAAATAGTGAGTGAAAAAGCAATTGTGCTTCCAGTTATTACTGAATCACAAGCTCGTGGAAGCCAGCGGCTGACCCCAGCAGCGACTCCACACTAACCTCCATGGCAGCAGTTGGTGCACTGCAGTTCCTGTGGGCGGACACCGTTTTCTACTTGAGTGTTCAGTTTCATTGTGATTACCTTCCATCGCTGTGGCATGTGGGCCATTTTACCGCCTTGAACATAAAAAAAACCTGACTTGGTCATCTCTCTAGCCTGCTGACACTCCAAAGCAGGTGATATCCTCCAGAGGACACACATAGACAAAGGGGTAAGGGCAAGGGGAAGGTAAGCAAGCCTGAGAGAAGGAGAAGCCTCTGCCTGCCCCTGCTTTTTCCTGAAAATGACAGTGCGATTTCATACTCAGTGCCCCTGGTCATTCTTGGAGGTGCGTTCCCACAAGGACACGGACGAGTCTCTTCTGTGCTGACAGTCAACTGATCACCCTTCTTAGGAACACATCTGGGCTCAGGCTTAGCAAATGAGATGCCAACCATAGCTAGCCTCCCTCCACCCCTTGGCATACTTGGGAGCCCTAGGAAGTGGACCGGTTCCACCAGTGTGACCGCCCTCCTCCTCCAGGAAGAGGCTCAAGAGTGGAAGCGACAGACACCTGCCATAAGAGAGGTCAGTCCTCATGAAGAATGTCTGGTACCAAATGGCACACGCTGTTTCCGAAGCTGCAGGCTTGCTCTGCTTCTCATTGCAAGTGCAAAACCCACTTTTATATTAGAACTGCCCCCACACAGCTAGCTTTTGGTTATATGCTTCAACGGAAAGGAGGTGGGAAATGGGTGGCCACAGATTCCAAGGTAATTCGTGTGGGAGTACTTCCTGGGCACTTTATTGGTAAGCGTTCACCCTCCCTGAGCACATCCTCATCTCAGTGACTGACGCGGGGAGGCAGGTGGTCCTCCAGCGTTCTAAGGTTAGGGAAGCTAGGCCAGGGCAACATTTGACCCAGATGACCCAGAAAGCAGTTAACTCATGCACACAGCTGGATGCATAATCAAAGAATGAGGTCCGACTTTGATGAACCTGTTTCATTTTTAATAACCAGGGTAAGACTGTAGTTCTGTACATCTGGCCAAGGGGGCTGAGGTTTTCCTCAAAGGGCCATGCAGATCTTGGTATCTTTTTTTTTTTTTTTTTGAGATGGAATCTCGCTTTGTCACCAGGCTGGAATGCAGTGGCGCGATCTCAGCTCACTGCAACCTCCACCTCCCAGGTTCAAGCAATTCTC
>NW_012116821.1:10311683-10329261 GCF_000951035.1 Colobus angolensis palliatus | reverse complement strand
TTTGAGATGGAATCTCGCTTTGTCACCAGGCTGGAATGCAGTGGCGCGATCTCAGCTCACTGCAACCTCTGCCTCCCGGGTTCAAGCGATTCTCTTGCCTCAACCTCCCGAGTGGCTGGGACTACAGGCGCCCACCACCACCTCCAGCTAATTTTTGTATTTTTAGTAAAGACGGGGTTTCACCATGTTGGCCAGGATGGTCTCGATTTCTTGATCTAGTGATCCGCCTGCCTCGGCCTCCCAAAGTGCTGGGATTACAGGCCCAAGCCACTGTGCCCAGCCAGATCTTGGTATCTTTTCTTGCTGTTGCTACAAGAGGTCACTGGCCTCGTGCTGATGGGAAGGTTTAAGGCAACGTGTTTCCCTCCTTGAGACTGTTCATAAAGGAGGTAGACAAGATTGGCCTTTGAGTATCTCCATCCCAGAAATAAGAAAATTCAGGTATGGAAAGTCAAGGAATATGCCCAAGACACCTGACAAGTCCATGCTGGAACTGGAAACTGAATCCCAGCTTCCTGGCTCTGGGCAGATTAGATAATGCTCCTATTGCTGAGCTGGGCAGGGGCCAAGTGAGCCACTGGCATTGTTTGTGTGTAGGGCAGGCTTGCCAAAGCAGCAGAGTCTTACAGCATTACATGACTGTCTTCTGCCTTGTCAGGAGCTTGACTCTTAACTAGTTCTGCAGACATTTCAGTAAGGAAGGAGGAGATAAGGAGTCTTGGAGAATCGTGGCTTACTGTGGCCTACCATTACTCTGAATCCATCTCACTTCTAACTCCACAAAGCCATTCCTGTCTCTGAAGCTGAGTTCATTCCAGATACCCACTTTACTGAAAGGTTTCCATCTCTCTAGGGGTGGCCAGTTCCCCTGTGAAGTGCCAGAGTAAGGTGACATTTCCGGTGCTTTAGCAGAAAGGTGGGTGTCAGGCGTCAGCAGTTCTCCAGCAGCCTTAGGCCAACAGTGTTCCAAAGAGGAAACTGAGGCACAGAGCTAACCCCACCCCATCAGAGTGTTCCTGAGAGACCTGGCAAATGCACCTAAAGAGCGCCACGATCCTCAGGTAGGGGGCATTGCACAATTGCAAAAATTCACATGCTATTTTGGATAAACCGGCTTTAAAGTTCATTCCACTCTAGAGACATGGAGGGTTGTGTTTTCTACAAAGGACAGGAAATGTATTAATGGACATATTTTCTGCTTCAAGTGCACACACACACAAAAACTGTGTTGTTTCTGAGCTTAAGGAGGTATGTTCTTGGTTTTAAATATTGCCCATGCACAGTTAACCAGTGTACCTGGAGGCAGAGATGAAAACTGAGAAAGAACAGTCAGGTCTATCTTTGTGTTCCAAGACAATGTAATCCCACAAGGAACAATTCCTCTAAGAATTATCTGAAAACTTTCGGTATGCCCACCTGTTACACAGCTTTTGCAACCACCAGAAACCCTAGAAGATTTATAGTCGGATTGCTTCAAATTGGTCGTTTTTGTCTCTTCAAGTTTTGACCTACACGTGGATTCCAGAATGAAAATTACATTATCCAAAGCAAACCATTCAGCCCATCTTAGATAGATTACAGCTGCTTCAACCCTTCCTCCAAATGGAGGGTAATAACATAATATATTATAGCTCATCTATAGCCTGAAGAATTATGTGCTCTTAAAAGGATTGGCTGAAAAGAAAGAAAAGGAAGGAAGACAGGAATCTTCTAAAACTAACTATATAACTTAGAAATGAGAGAAGCATCCCTTAAATTCAGGTCTGAATCTTGTTCACATCAGAGATGTGAGCACTTCAAGGTGATGGTATGGAGATGAACTTTGCTAGTAGGGACTCTCAACCTATCTCTCTGAGTTCAGCTGAAGGCCACTGGGCACTTGGTGGGCTTCTCCTAAAGAGAGGCATATATTTCTGCAAGATTAAAAAAAAAAAAAAGGCAGGGTAAAGTCTGTAGCTGCAGATTGACAGACTTCCTTCCTCTCTTGGGTTTTTCTCCCTTCTAAGGGCCGTTTGAAAGTTCTTCTTGTGCTTCTAACTGAGCAGAAACCACATCATGTCTTTTGTCATCATCTTTGCTCACCACTGGAGACCCTGGTGGTTAGAGAGGGAAAGTCCCTTTGGATGGTACATATGGGGGTAGAAGGTGTTGGGAGCCAGCAGGGGGTCCGGGTGAAGAGGGAAGAAGAGAGGAGAGGTTATCAAGCCTGCCTCTCTGGCCCAGGCAATATACCCACCCCGGCTGGACTTTCCAATCCTCAGAGTGGCAAAGTATATCTTTTAGGTTATCCACTATGTCCCTGGTTATGTTGAGTTGCTGAGGTAATAATCAGGGGTATCTAATCTTTTGGCTACCCTGGGCCACAAGGGAAGAAAAAGAATTGTACTGGGCCACACATAAGATATACTAACACTAACGACAGCTGAGGAGCTTAAAAAATAATCACAAAAAAATCTCATAATGTTGGCCGGGCACCGTGGTTCATGCCTGTAATCCCGGCACTTTGGGAGGCCGAGGAGGGGTGGATCACGAGGTCAGGAGTTTGAGACCAGCCTTGCCAAGATGGTGAAATCTTGTCTCTACTTAAGAAATACAGGCCGGGCGTGGTGGCTCAAGCCTGTAATCCCAGCACTTTGGGAGGCCGAGACAGGCGGATCACGAGGTCAGGAGATCAAGACCATCCTGGCAAACATGGTGAAACCCCGTCTCTACTAAAAAATACAAAAAACTAGCCAGGCGAGGTGGCGGGCGCCTGTAGTCCCAGCTACTCGGGAGGCTGAGTCAGGAGAATGGCCTAAACCCGGGAGGCGGAGCTTGCAGTGAGCTGAGATCTGGCCACTGCACTCCAGCCTGGGCCACAGAACGAGACTCCGTCTCAAAAAAGAAAAAAAAAAAGAAATACAAAAATTAGTCGGGCACGGTGGTGGGCGCCTGTAATCCCAGCTACTCGGGAGGCTGAGGCAGGAGAATCGCTTGAACCCAGGAAGCGGAGTCTGCAGTGAGCTGAGATCACGCCACTGCACTCTAGCCTGGGTGACAGAGCGAGACTGTTTCAAAAAAAAAAAAAAAATCTCATAATGTTTTAAGAAAGTTTATGAATGTGTGTTGGGCGCCTTCAAAGCCATCCTGGGCTATGTGCGGCCCACGGGCCACAAGTTGGACAAACTTGGAATAGATCATTGAACAACAAAAAAAACTTTACTTCAAGAGTTCCGTGTTTCTGGAAAGCCCAAAGAGTGGCCACAGTGGCCTCTGTGTAGCCTGAGAATAGCTTTTACCTGCCTTCCTGGCACAGAAATTACCTGGAGGTGGATTGGAAGCAGAAGCAGGGAATAGGAACACAGCTACACATTTGGTTTGAGCTCTTTTAGAGTAGACTCCATAGAGACATTCTATTCTCTTTTTTATTGTGATAAAAAAATAGAACATACATTTACCATCTGAATCATTGTGAAGTATACTGTATGGTAGGATTAGCTATATGCACATTGTTGTGCAGCAGATCTCTAGAGCTTTTCATCTTGCAAAACTGAAACTCTATACCGATGGAACAAGAGCTCCCTGCTCCCCTCCCCCTCAGCTCCTGGGTAGTGACATTTCTTGATCGTGCTGTTAACCATGAATACTTTTCTTCGGTTAAGTCTATAAACTTGATTTCCGTACCAAGACCTGTTTTGAGTTCACACACCAGCGGACCTGCTTCAGGAGTAGTTCAGATTCACTCTGCCATGAATATTCATCACTCACTATGGGTCATGATCACAAATGCACGTCCTCAGCACTCTGGCTGGGCTTCAGTAATTTATGGAGTTGTTATTTGCACCACCAAACCAGTCAGGAATGAAAATAACGATCAACTCCTCAAATGTTTACAAGCCTCCTGGGCTATTGCACATGTAATTTAGAGCTGCCATCTTGTCTCCTTCTTTCTGTCAGTGGAATGGAATGTCCTCTCCAGTAACTCGTTGGCTTTAGGAACATGGGGAATAAAAGGCTCCTTGACCTGAATGGTCTAGTCAAGGCTGGGCTGAAGTCCTCTTTGGTAGCAAGGTGTTTGGGTTCTCATTGCACTGCAATGCTTCCTTACACAAGTCACTTCAAAACAAACCTTCCCTGCAGGTTGTCCTTGGAAGCAGAGCAAGAGGCAGTTAAGTACTCTCACCCAATCAGCACAATCAATTTGTCATTCCCTGAAAATAGAGTCGTCCCTCCAGTCTGTCCAGGTCGGTGGGGATAGAGGAAGGCCCAGCTGCCTTTGAGCAACGCCACATTCCAGCGGGGAGTGGTTCCCCCACATTCACCACACTAGGGCGGGCGTGTTGTGCCTCGTGCCTGTAGCCACCCTTGAAGTGTTGTTGTTAAACAACAGTCATGAACTCTGGAATGTCTCTGGTCATTTATAGCGTGACTGTGTCACTCTGTAAATGACACTGTCAAGCTTCAAGTCCTAGAATGAAGTTGGCTTGCTTTTCAATAGATCATAGTCCCGCCCAAAACAAAGCTTTCAGGCTTTTACAACGTACTTCTTACTCTGAAACTCCTAAGAGAATCGAAATGCTAGGATAAAATACACGAATAGACTACAAATCACACTCCAGTCATCTTACAGACCCTTTAAAACACACAGAACAATTTCACCATATTATTTGCAAACAAGCAGCTTTCTGGAAATTAGCTGGGTGCTTCCTAGAGCAAGTTTTGTCTTCTCTCAGTCTTGTCTTGACTTTTCCTTCTTTGGTTCATTTCCTTCATGAGATAAATGAAGAGAGCAAGAGATTGAGGTTCCAAAGAACATGTGATTCATGAGTCATGTCTATTTTTTTCTCTGTAGTGTTCACTGAAAATTCATTGTTCCAGTAGAAGAAACAGAAAGTTAAAATGAACATTAAATACTGCCTTTGCTATTTCTGTAATACAGCAATAATTATGAAGATAATGCTTCTCATTTGATTTATGCTGTATAAGTTACTATTGTCTCATTTTATCCTCACAAATACCCTCCGAGATAACTTTATTATTCCCATTTTGCATATGAGAAAACTGAGGCCCAGTGAGGTCAAATGAATTAGATAATGCAGGAAAAAACCTTAACCCAGTGCTATATAAAATAATCCACAAACAGTTACTATCTTTAAGGAACTTCCTTGACATCACACACCTAGGAACTGTGACGAGAACTGTGACCTTCCTATGCTGTGGTCACTACTCACTCCACCTCAGCAGAGCAGCCTTAGGCCATAAAATACACAGATCTTTAAAGAGAAATATGGTTTTAAACCTATTCTGCAAACTACAGCTTATTATGTACTAGCTATGAAGGTAGAAGGTTTGTGGAGGATCCACTAAATGTAATTCCCGTAGTCTTGTGTTCTTTTGATCCATTCCCCCCAAGAAAAAAGTGCTTACAAAATCCTTCCTACTGTCCCTCTTAATTTTAAATCCCTTTCATCAGATAGGTTGAGTCAATACATGAATCCTCAGATTTTTAACAATTTTTGGTCTCAAGTTGTAGGTTTTCCATTGTATTAATGAAAGGTAAGTCCTGCATTTTTACTGATTCATTCTACGAACATTTATTACCTGCCTATTATACTTCAAACATGGGCCAAGCTGGGCATGAGGGCCAGGTTCAAATATGACCAGGACCTTGACCTCAAAGAAATACTTGCTTCATGAGGGAGAGAGCAATGTACAATCTGATTAACGTTATTTGTCTCTTTTAAATAAATTGGTTCTATTAATATCGGCTAAGAGGGATTATTAAATTAGAAATACTATGGCCGGGCGTGGTGGCTCAAGTCTGTAATCCCAGCACTTTGGGAGGCCGAGACGGGCGGATCACGAGGTCAGGAGATCGAGACTATCCTGGCTAACACGGTGAAACCCCGTCTCTATTAAAAATACAAAAAAACTAGCCGGGCGAGGTGGCGGGCGCCTGTAGTCCCAGCTACTTGGGAGGCTGAGGCAGGAGAATGGCGTGAACCCGGGGGGCGGAGCTTGCTGTGAGCTGAGATCGGGCCACTGCACTCCAGCCTGGGCGGCAGAGCGAGACTCCGCCTCAAAAAAAAAAAAAATAAATACTAATACCCAGCTTCCATTTTGTAGCATTTAATTTGATAAGTGTTTGGGGATCCTTCATATGTATTCACCTTTGTTTTAGTAAGGTTACTTAAGTAACAGCAGTGTATACTGACTATATATTAGAGTTCCGATGTCTGCTAGAAAATTCATATTTTACTTGTTATATTTGTACTAGCCCCCAAGAGCATTGCTAGAATGGAGTTTCAACAACAAAAATCATTGTTGAACATGGCTATGCCCACAATGAAAGTACGAGTTATTATAAATCAGTGAGGGCCGGGCGCAGTGGCTCACGCCTGTAATCCCAGCACTTTGGGAGGCTGAGTTGGGCAGATCACTTGAAGTCAGGAGTTCGAGATCTGCCTGGCCAACATGACAAAGCCCTGTCTCTACTGAAAATACAAAAATTAGCTGGGCATAGTGGTGCACACCTGTAGTCCAGCTACTCAAGAGACTGAGGCAGGAGAATCACCCGAACTCCGGAGACGGAGGTTGCCATGAGCTGAGATCGCACCACTGCACTCTAGCCTAGGCAACAGAGCATGACTCTGTCTCAAAAAAATATCAATCAATCAATCAACCAATCAAGGAGAGTCTAGGAATAGGTGGCTTGTTCCTTGCAATAGAACTACAGTATCATTTTCAGGTACATCTTCAGAAACATGAGTTGCTGGATAAGATGGCAAACCAAAAGAAGTTCTAAGTTTTTGTTTTTGTTTTTGTTTTTTTTAACATTGTGTAAAACACTCTCTGCTGAGATGTCGTAGGCTTTGCCTTCAACCATCCTAGCATCTCATGAGGATGCACAAAACCATTTCAGGCTAACCATTATTTTATATCAAAAGAGTGCATTCCCAGAACAATAGTAATACTGGGGAGGCATGTGAGGGGAGCATCGATGTCACAAAATGGAACAAGCAAGATACTCTGGGGGATACTGGTGGGACAGGTGATCAAGAGACCCAGGTTTAATCCTGGTTTGGCCGGCTGGGTGACTTTAGCAAGACATGTAACCTCCCTGCGTGTTTCCACATCTGTTAAATGTAGCAGTTAACCCCAATGACCTCTTGAGTCCATTTCTACAAACCAATGAATGTAAAGCGTATTGCTCATGTTAATAAAGCTGTATGAACATTAAAAATAGTGTTGAAACATTTGGTGGTGGCGCTCTCTTCTAGCCTCTGCCCAGCACTGGTGTTTTGGTTGTGGTGGCAAAGGGAAACGGGAGCATTGCCTTGTAGCTCTTGGCTCAGAACTTTGGGAGGTTTCAATGACTCAGCACGAGGCCGTCTGCCCTGTGGGTCAGGCCGGCAGGTGCTCAGGTGGGCCTTGTTATGAAGGAACTGTCAGCACTTTCGTGTGAGGCAGGAACTTGAAATGTGGACCATTTCAATAGCCACTCAGATTCCAGGGCACTTGACTCAAGCTTAGGAGTGTCAACTTCCATCCCCTCATCAAACTGCCACCTTGGATAATTATGCTCCTCAAATTACTGTCTTATTTCAGTGCTGTGTGGCATCCACACTTCCCATTCCCTGGTGTTGTGGAGTTGGCTTGTTGTTTTCCAGCCCATAAACCTGATGACAAGGCTTTTACTGGTTAGGGAGTGGATAGAAGGATGAACTGGGAAATTCTCTCTAGACTTAATGGGTCTGCTCCTGCAGGTCACTAAAGAGTAAAGAGAGAAAAAGCAAACAAAACAAGCAATCCAACGCTCTTCCCCTTCTCTTCCCCTTGAGGGCAAAGGAAATATACCACCTCAGAATACATTGATGTCTCGCTACAGTCACTCTAAGTAAGGGTCTTAGAAATCTTGGAAAGGTTATAAAGATTAATAGAACACGTATGCATATGGGGAAAAAACTATTCTTGTTTTTAAGAAGTAATACATTGCGAAATTACAAAGCTGTATGATCTTTAAGTTATGAGATGTCGACATAATTGTTTTGAGATCAACCAATCAGACCACACATTTCGTACTACCAGGTTATAATGAGTGTTCATTAAATATCATGATAACAACACCCTCCTTGTTTGTTAACAAAGGGCATTCTCTTCCTGTATCACCGGCGACAGCTGATGCAGGACAATTAAAGTCATCTACTCGTTCTCCCTTTTTCCTGATTGATTCCAGAGCTGTTGTGTGGCCAGAGTGCTTTTTTCCCTGCTTCTTCTCTTCCTTCTCCATTTTCATCTTCCTCTGAACTGCACTAGATCCCCTCATGGGAGGGACTGTCACCCTCCCGAGCCGTCGAGGCCCTCTTGGTGAGGCTTAACTTTTCCAGGTCACTGGGCCACTGTTTTGTGAACTGAAGTCAACACTTAATAAATGGCATTCCAATAGCTGGAGACATCTGCCTGCCTCCGATTTTTCCAGAGGACTGTTTACCCTCCTTGCTGGGCTAGCCAATGGAGTTCTCTCTTCTAAGTGTGAACGTAAATGTTGGAAAAATATTCAACTTTTGGGAAGCATATTCTAAATATCTGCTTTTGTTTTTTATGTTTTATTTTATTTTATTTGTGTTTCCTTTGATAGGTTCTCTGATTTAGGCAAGTCATTTAACCTTTGAAATACCATTTGCTTCTCCATACCACTGGCATGATTGAGGAGCTTTAATTCATTCATCCAATATTGATTTATGCTGTATAAGTAACTATGGTCTGTTGGTCATTGTTTCATTTTATCCTCACAAATACCCTCCAAGATAACTTTATTATTCCCATTTTGCATATGAGAAAACTGAGGCCCAGCGAGGTCAAATGAGTTAGATAATGCAGGAAAAAAACCTTAACCCAGTGCTCATACAAAATAATCCACAAACAGTTACTATCTGTAAGGAACTTCCTTGACATCACACACCTGGGAACTGTGACGAGGACTGTGACCTTCCGAGGACATAGTACAGCATAAAGCCACACTATGTGCATAATGCTGTTTTGTTTTTGAATGTCTGTGCCTGTTCTGTAAGCAGTTACAAACTCATTGAGAAGACAGACATTTACACAGGAAAAGAAAGCTCACACTGTCAGGCAGCACATGGTAAGACAATGTTGCATATACAAGGATATTCACTGCAGCATTGTTTGTTTAACAACTTTGGAAAACATCTAAATGTCCATTAACAGAAGAAGGGTTAAATAAATTATGATCATCTATATAATGGAATACTACACAGCTCTTAAAGAAGAATGAGGCAGATCTACGTGTACTAAAATGGAAGAGTTCTCAAATATAGCTTTAAGAGAAAAGAGGAAGTGTGTAACCGTGAGTACTGTGTCATTAGTGAAAAGAAAAAAATAGGAATATAGATACAAAGTCTTACATATACATGGAATATCTTTGAACAGCTACATAACAATCTGCAGAACGTGGATGCCTCTAGGGAAGAGATGGCTGGAGCACGGGTTGGGAGAGAGATTTGCTTTACCTTGAATATTCTTTTGCATCTTTGGAATTTTGTATGAGGTACATATATTATCAAATTATTAAATAATATTTAGAATGTGTCCTAATCCTCTGGTCAGCTCTCAACATTGAGGGCTGGCAAACATTAAAAGAGGGACAAGTAGAGAAGTTTTTCATAGAGGTCTGAACCATGGAGTGGATTCTCTGCAAAAGGTTTAAAATAGTTCTGTTGGAGGAAGGCATGGGAGTTACCGCTCTGTCTCCTTCAAGTCAGTTCCAATCCAATGCTTCTGACATGGACAGCGGGACAGAAAGAGGGGTTTCAGTAACTTAATACTACATGACATGGGGTTTCAGGTCACCATCTCAACATGTTTATTCAAAAGGGAGGGGATTTGGGAAACACAGGAGAGAAAGCTGGAAGAGTCCTCCTTCTCTGAGAACCTGTGTTGTCACACTCATGGGTGTTCTCTGTCACCTGGATACATGTGGCCAACTAGGGGACGGAGCAGCCCTGGCTCCTGTCATAAGAAGGGTTCTAAGTTCTTCCTGGCACATTCCCAGAGAGTCTGCAAGCTTATCAGAATAGCCCTTCATAGACTCAAAGAATCTCATAGGGAGGAGGGACCCTGGAGATTTCCTCAACTTCCTCATCTTACAAGCAGGCCGCTGGGGACAAGTGACCTGCCCAAGGACACATCAAGCGTCAGCTGCAAAGCTGGGACTACACCCTAGGTCTTTTAACTCTACATCCAGTGCTCTTTCTATATCACCGCCACATGGTCACAGTCCCCCTGGGTTTTCAGTTCCCCCAAACCGATGGAACACTGTGAGAGCAAGTTCAACAACTCAGGCTTGGGACTTCCCTGAGACCAGGCTGCTGAGACAGGTTTTGGGGATGGGGGTGGAAAACTAGGAGGTTCTCTCTCTTGCTCAAGAGAAGGTGGGTGATCACACAGACTTTCCAGCAAACAGCCAGGGCAGGCAGCCTTTGGGGCACCCAAACCTCCCCACCACAGGTCCAATCCAAGCTAGACGCTTCAGCATTGACACTCGACACCAAAATGTATCTCTTATCAATTTTTATCAGTGAGGGGTTATATGAAACCTCCTGCAAGCTCAGATCTGGAACCATATAATAAGAGTAAAGCAGTCAGAAAAATGGATAACTTTTGTCCCTTTTTTATGTAGGAAAAAAAACACCTCAGTAATTGAACTAATTTTTAAAAATGTAACAAAGGGCCGGGCACAGTGCCTCATGCTTATAATCCCAGCACTTTGGGAGGCCGAGGCAGGCGAATCACCTGAGATCAAGAGTTCGAGGCCAGCCTGACCACCATGGCGAAACCTCGTCTCTATTAAAAATGCAGCAATTAGCCAGGCATGGTGGTCGGCGCCCGTAGTCCCAGCTACTCGGGAGGCTGAGGCTTGAACCGGGGAGGTGGAGGTTGCAGTGAGGTTAGATTGTGCTACCACACTCCAGCTTGGGCAACAGAGTGAGAGTCTGTCTAAAAAAAAAAAGAAAAAAAAAAAAACATAACAAAGGCCAAAGGCCAAAGTCCCTCCGACTTTGTTACCCCCTTTCTCTTTTCGCTATGCACATGAGTCCCCCTGAGGTGTGTGATCAAGTGAGGTCTCTGGGCACCGAGTCTGCTGGCTGTGCTGGCAGCCCCTCACCTCTCCTGGGCATGCAGTCCCAGGACCTTGCTCACCTGAGTCTCACCTGTGTGTGTAGCTCCAACATGGTTTACTTTCTATTTACTGAAACCAACTTCCTCTTTCATGATGACTTTGGAAAATGGACTCTGGACCACTTGGAGTTCATAAAGACACGAATCAGGCTATCTTAGTCCTGACATGAATCACTTTCTCTCCCCACCCATTTCCACAGACACCTGGGTAATTTGGTCTCACTGAATCCCTCCTGCTGTCTTCAGGAGGATTTCCGCCACCTCGGCAGCATGAGTCAAAATGGATCATCCTCTTCGCCTCACTGCTTAACGAACTGAGGTGTGTGCTGGAGCTGAATGTTTACAACACAAAACCACCAACCATCTTGTTTCTTCATGTTTTGACAGCCCAGAAACTGAGCCGCAGGGAGAGGACCTCCCCATTCCTGTGTAGAAGACAGGGGCCTTCTTATGTCTTAACTTTTCTTGGCTACTGTTTGGCTTTCAGTGAATGCTTCGAAAGTTCTACCCTGTGTCCAGCACCCCAGGTCTCAACTGAGAAAAAATGTCAGCACCTAAGCTAATCTTCATTCTTCATTTCCAGCCACAGCGCAAGGGGTTTGCAGTCTGTCTTTGGAAATGACTCAACCAACAGTTGGGAGTGAAAAAATTAATGATGCCCCATCTTCAGGCTTTGTCCTTTCATTTACCAAATTGGTATTTAATGAACAACTTAAGATTATACTTCCTTGCAGTGAGTTTGCATTCCATGAGACCATGAAACTAAAGAAAAAGTCAGTCAACCTCACTGCTCCTTCAAGAAGTCCTCATTTCTGAACCCAATTATTTCATTTCTTATTCCTCGGTAGGAATTCTCTATGTACATTCACGACGTATCTCAGAAGGGGCAGTGGGGTCTCACTGCTGCTTAAGGCACCTTTGAAGTGCTTTCTTATTTCTATTATCTTGACATTTTCACTACCCTTTCCCTCTTTCTTTCTTTTTTCTGCATTTTTCTTGTCAGATGTTGGCAGATAATTGAGTTGCCATCAGTATTTAAGTTAGAGTTCTGTTTTAGGCAATGGTTATTTTACAAATAGACACAAATAGCTTCTAAGTATCCCCATGGCTTCTTTCCTCCTTCTCCGTGTTTACTATACTATTATTTATTAAAATTATTAGTCATAAATTATCATTGTTTAGTTAAAAACAAAAAAGCATTTGTCCAGGCACGGTGGCTCACACCTGTAATCCCAGCATTTGGAGAGGCCGAGGCTGGCAGATCACTTGAGGTCAGGAATTTGAGACCAGCCTGGGCACATGGTGAAACCCTGTCTCTACTAGAAATACAAAAATTAGCCAGGCATGGTGGCACATGCCTGTAATCCCAGCTACTTGGGAGGCTGAGGCAGGAGAATCACTTGAACCTGGGAGGCGGAGATTGCAGTGAGCTGAGATCATGCCACTGCATTCTAGCCTGGAGGACAGAGTGAGACTCTGTCTCAAAAGAAAAAAAAAAAAAAAGCATTTTAACATAATAAAAATATTTTTAAGTGTTTAATAAGAAAGAGATTATTATATAGTAAAATTGTCCATATTTACTATACTATTTCTTTTTTTCCCCTTTTCCCAAGGCAGAGAAAAAGGGTAGGGGAGATTTACTCTTGTTCTGATCCGGAACCAATCTTCAGTCCCAGTTCATTCTTCTCCTTGCATGAAAATAAGAGTTAATGCTTCCCAAATGCTTTAGAAACACAAGCTCATATAACACCTAGCAAACATATCTTGTCTTCCTTTCACCAAGGAGATGGTCTGGCTCTTAATACTATGCTGTCCTGCCTCTCACCACCTCTACGCTACCTCATCACCTCTTGAGCAATTAAAACACACGCGCACAACCTTAAACATATTTAAAATATTTAAAAATAATTCATCTATATAATTTGGATCCATGGACATTAACTTCCTCAATAATGTGATGTTGGCTGGGTGTTGTGGCTCACAGCTGTAATTCCAGCAACTTTGGGAGGCTGAGGCGGGTGGATCACCTGAGGTCAGGAGTTAGACCAGCCTGGCCAACATGGTGAAACCCCATCTCTACTAAAAATACAAAAGTTAGCCAGGTGTGGTGGTGGGTGCCTGTAGTCCCAGCTACTCGGGAGGCTGAGGCAGGATAATTGCTTGAACCCAGGAGGCAGAGGTTGCAGTGAGCTGAGATTGCACCATTGTACTCCAACCTGAGTGACAAGAGAGAAACTCCACCTCAAAAAAATAAAAAATGAAAAAATAAAATAATAATAATGTAATGTCTTTGAGTCCGGCTGTTTATTGTTTGCTGTGGCGAAGTCTGGCAGGGAAAACACTATAATGTTGACAAATAAGAAAAGCAACATGGAGTTCAAAATCTAACACAGAAATGTCATGCTTACCAGGATCGTATCAGTTACTTTGATGATAAGACCTTGTCCTTTTAGAACATTGGCCTCTGCACGGCTGGGCCGGGTGGCTCATGCCTGTAATCCCAGCATTTTGGGAGGTGGTGGCGGGCAGATCACCTGAGGTCAGAAGTTTGTCACCAGCCTGGCTAACATGGTGAAATCCTGTCTCTACTAAAAATACTAAAATTAGCTGGATGTGGTGGCGCACACGTGTAATCCCAGCTACTTGGGAGGCTGAGGCAGGAGAATCGCTTGAACCTGGGAAGCAGAGGTTACAGTGAGCAAAGATTGTGCCACTACACTGCAGCCTGGGTGACCAAGCGACATCCCATCTCAAAAATAAATAAATAAGTTTAAAAAAGAACACTGGCCTCCGATCCACCAGAAAGAATTTCATAAGATTCAATGCTAAAGCTCAGCTCGTGGCTTGTTAGGTCAGCCCCTCATTCAGACTCGTTTAGAATCTATTTACTCCGACTTCATACACAAATCTGAAAGGGTAGGCGATCTGCTTTCCAGTCCACAGAAGACTAGAAAGACAAATCAAAACGCAGAGCCAGGGGGACAGTGCTGGAAACCAGCACCCTGAGAGAGGGTAGCGGAGGGAACAGATATCCAAGTAGCTGGAAGAGGAGCTTTGCAGAGGCCCAAATGTCAGACTGATTCATGTCAGAGATGACAGCCCCATCCACAGCTCCCCTGACACTGAGAAAGACAGTAACTGTGCTCCTCAGCACGTCCCGAAGCCGCCAAGACAAGGACAGCCCACGATCAACTGCAGCATGATGAAGAAGTTCATAGATTTTGAAGGAATCTCTATACATAATGGTTCAAGTTTTATTTCCTGAAGGATATCAGTAACATCGAGAGCAAAAAATGACTCATTCCCTAAGATGTCGGGATAGCCTAGTTTTGCTTTGTGTATTTGCATGCAAGTTATCCTAGAGATAAGGCACACTGTCATCTATTAAACTAGTCTCCGATGACCATAATTTTAGATCATCAAGTGACAGGTTTCTCAGATTATGAAACAATAATTAGCCTTACCTTCATGAGTCTGTAAAGCATGTATGACTATCTCAGGGGACCCTGCATGTCTCCTAGTGCAGGTTTCACCACTGACGCTGGCAAGAGCTGGAGCCAGCCCGGGACTGTGGTTATTTTGCATACACGAAAAGTCTGGTAATCTCTTTGAAGGGCCTGGACTGTGTACAAAGATCCCTCCCTTTTCGCATAATGGTACTTTACTTCCTGGATTATAAAGATATTATTTTACTAGAGAGAAAGGAACTGGATTTGTGGCACATTTTTGTCCAATGATTTAAGCTAATTCCTCATGTTCAAAATGAAACTTTCAGTTATAAGCTGACCAAAGGAAGCAATATATTTCAAACTCAACAGAATCTTTTTATTCACTCTTCCAATCTACAAACATCCCAGATTCCAACATAATTACCACCTCAGGTGTTGGTTAAAGAGCACTTTTTAACTTCCTATGGTGGACATTTCTAAGCATCCAAAAAGTAGACAATAGCATAATGAACTTCCAGGTACCCAACCTTCAGCTTCAGCTGTTACCAATATTTTGTCAAGTCAGTCTTAAACAGTATGCCTTAGTGTGCCTACATGAAACTCCCTCTATTTTAATTTTCCAGAAGGCTGGATATTTGGGCAGCCAGGCCTCCAACCATGAGGTATGATTAGAAAGATTGCAAAGGCTCTTCACCCTACAGATGATGCGTGCCACCAGGAGTGATATATTCTTGGTTCTCTCTCTCTCATCTCTCTGAAAACACAAATGCTCCTGCTGAGGGGCCATTGCTGAAATTCCTAAACCTTGTTAAGAGTTGGTTTTTATCAAATGATTTTGTTCTAGAACAGGAGACTTTGGAGGGACAGCCTAACATCCTTGTATCCTGGGGATGAACAGGGCCCTGGAGGGAGAAAGGGAACAGTGTGATGTGAGGTAGGAAAGCCAAATTCACAGTGTTGTTTTGGCTTAGCCCTGGTAGTAATTCCTGTAAGAGACTGTCTTAGAAAAAAAATTACATTGGGAACATTTTTATTTCAGTAATCAGGATTTGGGAGTCTTAGAAAGGATGAGGTAGAAAGCCCTTTCACCGTATTTTTAAAAATAGCTTAAATCCACATTATGTTTCAGCAGTGAGAAAATATTCTGGAATTCAATTATGTAACTACAGGAAGTAGGACGGTTGGTTAGAAAGAGTTTTACTTTATTTTTTTATTTTTTACTTTTCTTTTTTCTTTATTTTTTTTTTCTTTATTTTTTATTTTTTGAGACGGAGTCTCGCTCTTATCGCCCAGGCTGGAGTTGGCTTGCTGCAACCTTGGCCTCCCAGATTCAAGAAATTCTCCTGTCTCAGCCTCCCGTGTAGTTGGTGTTACAGGCACAGGCCATCACGCCTGGCTAATTTTTGCAGTTTTAGTAGACACGGGGTTTCATCATCTTGGCCAGGCTGGTGTCGAACTCCTGACCTCAGGTGATCTGCCTGCCTTGGCCTCCCAAACTGCTGGGATTACAGGCATGAGCCACTGCGCCCAACCTGTTTTTTACTTTTCAGTTGATGTCATTCAAAAGTTGCCAGCCAACATTCTTTTAGCAGCTGTGACAAGGGTCCCTCAGCTTAGAAAGAATCATTTGAGTGGCACTCCTCACTTACATTCTGTGAGAAGAGAAGAGTATACTAGGACTTTGTTTTTGTTTTTTTGGGTTTTTTTTGGCTTAACACATGTGGCTCTTCTCTGTCTGTTCGGGAAGTCCCTGCAGCAGGGAGTGGGCACAGGCGCAGAGCTGACCGAGGAAGGAGATGGAGCTGTTGTTTGCTATTCTTGAGGTCTAATATTATAAAAGCATCCTTGAGGGACTGATGTGGACTCGACTAAGATCAGCTGATAGAAAGCATTTGAGAATTTGGCGGGGTGTGGTGGCTTGCGCCTGTAATCCCAGCACTTTGGGAAGCCAAGTTGGGAGGATTGCTTGAACCCAGGAGTTTGAGAACAGCCTGGGCAACACAGCGAGACACCCATCTGTACAAAAATTTAAAAAATTAGCCAAGGCTGGTGATACACAACTATAGTCCCAGCTACTTGGAAGACTGAGTGGGGAGGATCGCTTGAGCCTGGAAGCTCAAGGCTGCAGTTAGCTGTGATTGCACCCACTGTGCTCCAGCCTGAGCAACAGAGCAAGACCCTGTCTCAATCAATCAATCAATAAAATAAAAAAGCATTTTGTGAAAACGCACCTGACCCAGCGGGTTGGTGCATGGTCTACGGTATCAGGTCAAATTCATAGGCAGGGTCCTGCAGTGAAGGCCTCTCGTAAAGCCTGCAGGGATGGCCTGAGGCCCCACACCCGGGCACTGTCCCCCAGCCCTTCCTCACCAGGTGCTTCTGAGCCCTGAACTGCTGGGCACGAACTTGAAGAACCACCGATCACACGGCTTGGAAGAGCCCATCCACTTCTGATATTTTGTCACCAGTCATCTCTGCCGAGAATTCCCTGGGCACTTTCACTGTGCTGAGTGGTGTGGTGGGTCCTCTGGGGAGGTGACAGCTCTGTCATCGAGGAGCATCACTCAAGGTGGAGAACAAGGGGTTCATGGAGAGCTAAGGACAGGACTTCTCCAGCCCCCATAAGCCTTCATCCTAGTTACCATGGAAACAGTGATTGCTTAATTATTTTCTCACCATATAGTAGACTCCTGAGTGTAGGAAAGGTGTCTGCTTGTAGCCTCAAGGCCTAGGAAAGCGCGGGACACATCTGCCTTCATTCCATGTCCGTGGAACGAACAGTGGCCCATCAGCTGGCTTGAACAATGCATGGAATGATGAGATAAAAGAAAGAGAAGGAAACAGGGGCCAGCCTGACGAGGGCCCGAGTTCCAGGGAGTTTGGGATCTATCCTTCAGACCACAGAGGCTCATTGAAAGTTTCTGGCCGGGCGCGGTGGCTCAAGCCTGTAA
>NW_012116821.1:10260105-10309983 GCF_000951035.1 Colobus angolensis palliatus | reverse complement strand
GAGACCAGCCTGGCCAACATGGTGAAACCCCACCTCTACTAAAAATACAAAAATTAGCTGGGTGTGGTGGCGCACACCTGTAATCCCAGTTACTCGGGAGGCTGAGGCAGGAGAATCACTTGAACCTGGGAGGTAAAGGTTGCGGTGAGCTGAGATGGCACCACTGCATTCTAGCCTGGGCAATAAGAGTGCAACTCTGTCTCAAAAAAAAAAGAAAAAATTAAAAAAATTAAAATTGCTTATGGGATATTTGAGATTCTCTTTGTTGTCACTGTTTCAGATTTTAGAAATCTGGCGTGTATCTTCCATCTCAGTGAGTAACTGCAGAATTGCACGTGTGGCTCTCAGCTGCCGCCGCCGACAGCACGGGGTGAGCTGCTCTGGGAAGGTCTGGTGTGTCACTCGCCACGCACACTCGCGGGCCAGCTACCCGAGGAGGCAGTGACCACAGGACTGGAGTACTGGGAAGCAAAACAAGGGAGCAAATCCAGTCCCCGCCACTCCTGGTGCCTGCTAAGTGGGGTGAACGCCCTTCCTGTAGATGAGCGTCACAGCAGCGATGGAGGTGTTGGGACGGAGAGAGGAGAGGAAAGCGTTGAAAGTCCTGTAAGGGTTCTGAGAGTCAGAGATCCTGTAAGATGTCATTCATCTAAGTCATGCTGTTAGGACTCCGGGCAGTCAAGGAAGAGAAGCGACAAGCCCAGGCAGAACCAGGAGAGGAAGAGGAAATGAGACAGGTGAGGGGATTTGCTCCACCCGGTCTGGCCTGGTGGGGAGGGACTGACGACTGCACGGCTTCCTCAGAGGCTCAACAGGCTTGCCAAGGAAGGAAGGAGCCGCCACCCGCACTGGGAGATTCATCGGAGAGATGAAAGGAATGGAATGCCACAGGACAACCCTAGGGGAGGAGCGCATGACACAAGGGGCTTCGGGGACGCGAGGATGGGACGCAAACAAGCCCACTCGCCGTCAGAGTCCCAGTGCCCTCTCTCCAGGGACCAGGCCCCCGTGGGGGGCCCAGTCCACCCTCCAGCTTTCATAAACTTTGAAATAACACAATGTAAAACAGTCTAAGTTATGTCAGATGATTCTAAGTGATTAAATGTGACAAAGAGGTATGTCACCAGGGTGGCTGCCTGATTCCCAATTCTCTGTATCACTGAAATGAATCAACGGAGAGATTCTGAGTAATGCCGGGCACGGCCACCACACTCAGGTTGCTGTTTCTTACAGAGACCTGGGATCTTTCCCAAATGTCACCGGTTCAGCCAGGGATCCTGACACAGGTAAAGTGTCACATCACGCCCACCAACCACGAGATTTGCCTTCTGCAACTTGAGGTAATCTCCCTGTCAGAGGCAGTAAGTGTGGAAGGATGCTGTAGAATTATGCCTTTTAAAATGAAAGTAGAGTTCCAGGGTCAGGAGGCGTTGACCAGGGGGACAGAGAGACTGCGGGTCAAATGTCAGGCCATAAACTGTCAAGATGACACACGGTATGGGCCTGGCAGGGCATGACTCATCAGGCTCTCCCATTGCCAGTGGGACAATTAGCACGTTCGGACAGCTGGGATGTTTGGAGAGCTGTCTGTTTTCAGGCCAATTTCTAAAGAAAGTTCTAGACGTTGGGGCTGGAAAGTGACCATGTGACCAACTTCTTCAGGACCTGATGAAATCTCTCGAGTCATGCAGGGCTGGGGGTCTGTTAGTGACAGTAAGGGCTCACCAGGGACATGTTAGTGACTTCCCCGGCCCAGGCCAGATTGCTTGGAAGCCACACATATGGCAAACGAACAGGAGGGAAATGTGTTCCTCCTGGCTCTGCCCCACTCACTTCCCTCCCACAGAGGAAACAGCCCACTCCCGGAGTTCAAAGCTTCCCAAAGGCCCGGAAGCTGAGACAATATGTAGGGGCTTAGTGGGCTCTCTCTGCTCTGATTCCAAAAGCCCAAACCTGGAAGACAGGTCGCCCCTTCCAGGGGGTGGAAAATGAAGTCTGAAGCTGGCAAGGAGGAAGCAGGCTCCGGAAGCCTCGCTTCAGGGAACCTGGCTGACCCAACAATTATTTTTTATGACCTGGCATACGTTATGTTGATGGTTTTCATTTCTGGTTATTACCTTCTATTAAAAAGCATCTTGAGTAAGATGGTTATGGGGGCATCTTATTTCCACCTCGGGAATCTACTCTGAAATTTTCAGAGAACTGTTGTTTTCCCTGGACATATGATTACTATTGTTGTTTTTGCTATGGTTGTGATTACGTAAACTGCTAGTTGTTAAATAGCTCTTTTTATTAGCCATTGCTCACAATCCCATTGCTTTGAGATAAACAGATATGAGGTAGATACCCATATAGGGCACAGAGAGGTCAAGCACTCCCATAAGGGCCCTCCAAGGGCCAGGGATGCCAGAGGTGTTCCTCTCCTCCCACTCCCCAGCCATCTTACCAGGACCAGTATGGGGCACAGTGAGTGAGCAAATGCAGAAACCACATGCCCAGAGCGAGGCCAGTGCTGCTCCCATGCGCCAGGCAGAGCTGGTGCTGAAGTTCTGCCATGGGTCCCTGGTGCTCTTAATTTTAGGGGTCTGCCGAGTGGCGAGTCTAGTGACAGGCAGGATGGCTTGGGTTAGCTGCATCCCAAAATGAAGGGATAGCACTGGGAACCACAAAAGTGCCTGAATCTTAACTTGCAATGAAAACCCTGTGGCTCATGGCCCCGTGGCTCTCCCACCATCGCCTCACTCAACTCAGTGTCTGAGACCAAATGCATTGTCTTTACCCCCAAGCCAAAGCTTGGAATCTATTGAATTCCATCAGTGGCATCTCTCAGTCACTCAGAAGGGAAAAAACCTCCGAATTGTTTTTTTAAAAATTTAATTTAAAAAGTATTTATTTATTAAATCATTTAAAAATAATTACTGAAAAAAAGGCAGAAGCTTATAAAGTAACAAGTAAAGAGGTCTTCCCCTCCCTGCTGCAACTCTCCATCTCACTCCTCAGGAGCAATCACTGTTAACAGTTTGATGTGTACCATTACAGGCTTTTTTCTATGCACTACCCAAGACACATGTTCTTTCGTTATTATCTTTGGCCTTACTCTTGCCTTCCTTTTAATATCCAGTCGTCAATTCCCATTAATTTTTCCTTTATGTTTTTCATGTCTATCCAATCTTTTTAGACCCCACCCCAAATTCTTATCACCTTACACTTAGAATATCAGTGCTGCATAGAGAAATAGCAAGGGGTTTGGAACTAGTGACTTAGGTTTAACTCTTGGTTTCTCCACTTAGGCAAATGACACCTTCTTTGTGCCTCAGTTTCTTTATCTGCTCAAAGGGGATAATAATATCTACTTTTTGAGGTTGATGAAAATAAATAAAGGATCGGTCGGCATGTAGTAGGTGCTTAAATAATGTCTGCAATTACTATTTCCTTTTAAGTGGCCTCAGGAACACCCACTTCAGTTCCCTCTGAGTTATATTGCATAGCATGGTCAGATTAATCTTTCTTAAAACACTTCATTGTGACAGTTTGCTCAAAATCCTAAAAGGCTTCCTAACGTTTATAGTACAATAAGAAACAGTCTTTACCTCACTCATCAACTCCAGTTGATTAGTAGTGCCTGCCTGAGAGGTGCTGCTGGGCCTGGTGGTAGAGAAAGCAAGGTTAGATTAGCAATGTCTTTAAGGAGCACAGGTAAAGCAGCAGCAACCACAGCCTATAGCACAAAGTCCAGCATTACTTCACCTCCTCTACCTCCCTAGAGGGTGCCTTTCTATTTGGTGTCTTTCTTTCCCTGTGGACTGCTTTCCTCCTGATCTGCCACATACACCACAGATCCTCTGCCAGTGGAACTCTCCCCGCAGATATTGCCACAGCTGGCTCACTTTCCAGCATCCAGCGCTCAAATGCTACCCCCTCAGAGGCCAAGCACTCTCCATCATGTTGCTGTTTCTTTCCTTCACAGCACTTCACCTCTGTCTGAAGGGATCCTGTTTATTTACTCAGTTTTGTGTTCATCGTCTGACTCTGCCACAGACAATGTCTGAGCCCCTGAAGACAGGAACTTCCTCTTGTTCAGCAGCCTGTCAATAGAGCCTAGACCATGGGCTGACACCAGTAGGAGTTCAGAGTCTTGCTTCTTATAGTTCTCTTACATAGTGTGTGCTTCTCTGATGACTGAATCGGGACTTCCCAAGCAGACAGTGGCTTGAAGCCAGGGATTGGGTTTGATTTTTCTAGGTGTCGGCCACATGTAGTCCAGACTGGCATATAGAATGTGCTCACTAAAGCCTGGATTGGCTGATTGCCAAGGCCTTTAGGGGGAATTTTACAAAGGCACTTGGGCATGCGAATTGCACCACGATAGGTGCTCAAAGGCTATAGGCCAGGCCTGTGTCCAATCTGTCTCATTATAGACTACTTTGCATGCACTCCTGCTGGCGACTTCTCTCTGGACCTTCTCCTCGGTAATTTTCCTAAAATCACATGTTCCCAAAGCCACCCTGGTATGTACTAGTTATCTGGGCCGTTTGCTCCTTGACTGCAGTATTATGGTTGTCTACTTTCTGTCTTAGCATCACGTGTCTGCCAGAATGAAAGCTCCTAAAGGGCTTAGAATGTTGAAGTCCACCCTGCAAAGGAATAACATGGCCCTCAGAGAATCCTGCAAAACAGAAGCAATCGGTGAGAAGGAGCTCAATCTTTTTTCTTTCTTGCCAATGCGGATGGATTTCCAAGGGAGAAATGATTAAAGATTATTAATTTTCTTGTGTTTGAATATATTTTCATTAGTCTTTTTCTACTCCCATATTGTTTTCACTGAAATATTTTCTTGTTAATTTATGTCTGCGATCACATAACATCCACATTGAGGGGCACATTATGAAAGAAAAACTATTTCATATTCGATCACCCTAAAAACTATTCATTTTTTTCATGTTTCCTTCCTTTCTGTATATGTGTGTGTATATCTGTGTATATATACATATAGATATGTATACATTTGTGTATATATTTATATATTTACATTTACATATTTATATATTTACATTTTTATATATGTATATATACACACACACGCACACTATTTTTTTTTCCTTTTTCCAAGATGGAATGTCACTCTGTCACCCAGGCTGCAGTGCAGTGGCATGATCTCAGCTCACTGCAACCTCCGCCTCCCAGGTTCAAGCGATTCTCCTGCTTCAGCCCCCTGAATAGCTGGGATTACAGGTGCATGCCACCATGTTCGGCTAATTTTTGTAATTTTAGTAGAGACAGGGTTTCACCATGTTGGCCAGGCTGGTCTTGAACTCCTGACCTCTTGATCCGCCCCCCCTCCCTTGGCCTCCCTAAGTGCTGGAATTACAGGTGTGAGCCACTGTGCCCGGCCTGTATATGCATATTTTTCACATAGTGATAATCAGGCTTGCTTAAGAAAACATTTTTCCTGCTAAGGCCAATAATAATAAATGTAAGAAAGCACCAAATATTCTTAGTTTTTATAATAATTTTTTTTCAGATGCCTGATTTTAATTACCAGGCCTTGAGAAAAATTCAGAGGTATAAAATATCAGGGGAAAAAAAAGAATAGAAATGCCTGGTAAAGGATGCCTATACCTTTTTAGAAAGACATTTACTTGTTCTCCTTTAACTAGGTTCCCATGGGTTGCAAGAATTAAAATGCTCCTCTTTGTCCCAATTCCCATAGAATTGGTTTTCATGGGCTTCGAATGCCCAAACTATATACAGTCAACCCTCATTATTAGAAGATTTTGTATTTGCAAATTTATCTGCTCACTAAACTTTACTTATAATCCCTAAATCAACACTCATGGAGCGTTTGCAGTCATCTGCAGACAAGCACATGCGCAGAACAGCACATACGAGTCACCTAATATGCACGCTCCCAGCTGAGGTTGAACAAGGTGACACTTTGCCTTCTTGTCGCAGCTCTCACGCTGTAAACAAGTGACTTTCCGCAATCTATTCAAAGTCATGTTTTTTGCCTCTTTATGTATTTTGTTAGTGATTTCACCAATTGCAATGACCTCCGAGTGTAGTGCTGAGGTGCATCTAATGTTCCTAAGTGCAAGAAGGCTGTGATGTAGCTTGTGGAGAAAATCCACGGGCTCGATAAGTTTCCTTCAGGCATGAATGGTGCTGTTGGCTGTGAGTTCTATGTTAACAAAATCAACAATATGTATAAAATTAGGGATTTTTAAACAGAAACACACATGACACAAGGTTATATACAGATTGGTTGATGAAAATGTTGTGACCAGGGCTCTCAGGAACTTAACTGTATGTTTCCCTGGAGTGATGGTTCAGAATTTGCCAATTCAGTGTTCCGAGTGAGTTTATAGAATAACCACTGCGAATAATGAGAAGCAACGGCATAAACTTCGTGTACATAGGCATTTTTTGAGAGAGAGAGGGCTATAATATTTATCAAATTCTCAAGGGGGTACTGAAAAAGGTTCAACCATTACTTCAGAACTTCTATTATGAGACAAATAGAGCTGGTCCTCTTGAGAAACCATGGGAGTGGGCTCAGCTCAGTGACTGTCTGGATCAGCCCAGAGACAATGCAGGCTGCCATCTTGATCTGTGCTTTTCCCCACGGACATGAGCAAGGGCACTTCTAGGCCAAGCAAAATAAATCGTGTATCACAGATTTGGATTTAGAGGGTGCTCTAAACCACCTCAGAGGAATGGCATGTTTTAGAATCCTAGGGAAATTGAGTTCTCCAATCATCACTTCAGTCAGCTAGAAAAGATATCCTTTTGGCCGCGTCTGTAATCCCAGCACCTTGGGAGGCTGAGGCGGGTGGATCACGAGGTCAGGAGTTCAACACCAGCCTGAATATGGTGAAACTCTGTCTCTACTAAAAATTACAAAAATTAGCCAGGTGTGGTAGCACGTGCCTGTAGTCCCAGCTACTTGGGAGGCTGAGGCAGGAGAATTGCTGGAACCCGGGAGGCGGAGTTGCAGTGAGCCGAGATTGTGCCACCACACTCCAGCCTGGGCAACAGAGTGAGACTCTGTTTCAAAAAAAAAAAAAAAATTACTTTTAATAAAGAAAAAAATACATAAAACTTAAGAGTGTAATAACAGCTGCTGTTCATTGAATGCTTACCAGGAACTAGTATGATCATAAGGAACTCTCACAATCACCCTGAGAAGGAGGGCATGGCAAGCCCTAATTAATAGATGAAGAAACTAAGGCTCAAAGAGGTCACGCCACTTTTCCAGGCAACATGGCTACGGTGGGAGGTGGGGCTGAGGTTGGAGCTCGGGTCTGCATGACTTCAAAGCCTCTACTCCTAACCACTAGACAAAACTTAAGCTGCACAGGCAGGGCGATGACTGGCTCTTCGCCTTGGCTCTCCACCCAAGTCCTTTAACCACTGGGAGTATGTTCAAGGTGATTCACTTTACTAACATCTGCTCTACGTACCCTTCTCAGAAGCCCATCGGCTAAGGCGGAGTGAGCTGACTGTACACTCCAGGGTGATGAACTCTAATTCTTTGGCTCTTCTTATATCTTAGCAGGTGGCAAATTCTAGGAGTTCCTAAAAATAGGTTGTAAATTCTAGGAGCTTCTAAAAATAGTGCTGGGACTTCAGCTTTGCTAGAGAAGGGATTATTCTGACCTTTCGTCTCAGGGCCCCCCCGCCCCGCATCCTGAGGGTGACAATTTCACTGCTTTGCATGACATTTGGTTTCTCTCACATGTGGCTGGTCGGATTATACTTTACAGGAAGTCGGAGAGAACCTCTAACCTCTGCCTGGGCTATTTATTGCTTTTCATTCTCTTTCTCTTCTACTCCTCACCCTGCCTTTGACTTCTTGAGTCTTTGAGATGCTTCTTGAAACCCCCCACCAGTAGCCACATTTAGGGTGTGCTGGTGTACTGAGGAGGGAAGGGTGGTCAGGTGACAAGGGCCTGACCTGCTCACTCAGCCTGGTGTCACTCTCTGCTCTTCCCCCCACTTTAGAAGTAGAATCATCCCCTGATCAAGTCCCAGCTCTTTGAGGGAGGTGCTGCCTTGAAGAAAGTCACTTAATAGCATCATGCCTTGCTGTCCAATCTATAAAAACGAGGCGATCACACTTTCCTACCAGGCAGAGGTGTTGTGAGGACTAATTATAGCCCTCAGGGCTTTGAGAGCCGGCCAGATGAAAGGCTTTCTATAGCTAAGTTCCATCCTGGGCATGACTCTCTAGCTCTCAGCTTCCCTGCCAGTCACACTCTTCCAAAGTCACTCCTCAGGGGAGAGGAATGGCCTCACGTTGATGAGGTCAGATATAAAACAGGACCAATATGCAAAACTGAGTCCCAAAGCCTTAATGTGGATTACTGAGAACCTGCACTCTCTGTGAATAGGAAGTGCAAGTTCAATGCGTAGTTGGTGGGGTCCTTGGAGGCACAGCCGGGTAAAGCTGAACGAAGGCACAACTGCCTACACCAAACGTTTCCTGTGGGTGGGAAGGGGTGCAGAAAGCTTTTTGTTCCAGCATCTATGCCTTTATGCTTATAAAGTTAGAAGGATTCAAGCAGCATGTGTAAGTGGATTTGGATGGAAGTGGAAATGGTGTTGAGGAGTTCAAATTACGGGCAGCTAAAGCAACTAAACCAGTCTCTCTGCCTGCTAAGAAAGCCTGGCTTTCTCCATCCTGAGCTGGGGGTGGCAGGGTCACACACAGACACACACTTGCATCCTGCCCTTCTAGCAGCAAAGCTCCTCTGGTTGCCTCCTTCCTTGCACCAAGGGGACTGTCCGTGGGAACAAATGCCTGACCAGAACTCAAAATGCAGAAAAGCAGCACCAGCACTCCTGCCTTCCTAACATCTCCTAAGCAATTATTTCAGGCTTACAAGAGATCCCAAAATATTTTCTGCTTCCATTTGGCCCTCTGACTGACTGAGAGGGCTGATGCCATTAGAGAGATCCCAATGGGATTATGGTTCCCTAAATACCAGAGGTGGGGAGCATGAGCTTTGGAGCCAGGAAGACACGTTCAAATCCCAGGCCTAGCGTGCTCTAGCTGTGTGTCCTTGGACAAGCCACTTAACCTCTCTGTGCCTTAGTTTGCTCTTCTGTCAAATTGAGCTCCTATGTGGATATAAGGGTGAAATGAGAGACTGTATGTGATAGGGCCTGGCACACAAAGCACTCAATTCACATTAGCTATGCTGAGAAAGGTGGAGACGGAGGTAGGTGACAGGTGAGGATTCTAGTTTGGGGAGGCCAATTTTCTTTTCTTTTTTAAATCACTGAGCCATGTGAAGTATGCTATCCCCATGTCAGAAAACCCAAAAGAGGGTTTTGGCTGTGCTGAAGCACGCCCGGCTCGCTTTCCACTCGGACCAGTGGGTCTGGCGCCTCTGGCTGGGTCTGCCTGGCCGGTGGTATTTCACCCCGGATGCTGTCTTTCCTCTGCTTTCTCCACACCCTAGAATTCTTCAGGAATAAAGTATCTCCTCACAAGGAAGTGAAAAGAATCCAATTTCCTGGCTCTACTACCTCACCTTGCCCCTGTGAGTCGGGCGGTGGCCCCACTGTGCCAGCGCAGCAGTGGGAGCCCAAGGGGCTGCCCTGAACTGCTTGGGAGGGGTAAGAGAGGGCAGAACGCAGGGCTGTGCCTGGGGCTGCTCTGCTGCAGGCTTCCACTCCAGGCCACGGTAGCACTGTGGACGTGCGTTTGAACTTGATGTATTTTGTAGCTGCAATTTTAAAAAGTAACCACACCATAAACTTACTACTTAAAAAGAGAAATCTCACAGCATCTAGGCCACAGCACTAGGCCGCAGATCTTAGTCAAAAGAATGCACAGTGTGGGGTGTTAGCAGGGACACAGCAGGATTTCATGGTCACTGAGAAGCCCTTGAAATGGGTTCTGAGGCAGTGAAGGCTGTCCTCACAGCAGCACTAGTCCCCTACCAAGAGAGGCTGCTCCCCCACCCTCCCGTCCCCCTGGCTGTAGGCTCAGGCCAACCATCCCTCCCACCCCCAGGCCCCACAGCTTCACTCTTAGGGGTTTAGACGTAGAACAAAGTTGTAGATCTGTTGAAATATTCCTTTTTGGAGACTAAAGTGGGAGAAGACAACAGTGATGTCTGAACCCTCAAGTGAGTCCCCAGTCAAAGACTGTCAATCCAAGAGGGAGTTTGGGGAAGAGAAATGCAGTAGCCCATACTTACACAGATGCTCACATGTTATATGTACATGTGAGCTACAGACAGGCAGATTGGTAGATAGCTCTGTGTGTGTGTATGTGTGTGTGTGTGTGTATAAAACAATGATTTATTTTCTGAGTACTTTTTTTCTTTTTTCTTTTTTTTTTTTTTTTTGAGACAGGGTCTGTTGCCCAGGCTGGAGTGCAGTGGCGTGATCTCAGCTCATTGCAACCTCTACCTCCTGGGTTCAAGTGATTCTCCTGCCTCAGCCTCCCGAGTAGCCGAGATTACAGGTGTTTGCCACCAGGCCTGGCAAATTTTTGTATTTTTAGTAGAGATGAGGTTTTGCCATGGTGGCCAGGCTGGTCTCAAGCTCCTGATCTCAGGTGATCTGCCCACCTCAGCCTCCCAAAGTGCTAGGATTATAGGCGTGAGCCACCGCACCCGGCCCTGTTTTCTGATTCCTTCTATAATTTATTTCAGAAGAAAATTTGGAAAACATTCAATGGAGAAAGTTTAGAAAATACAGAAAAGCACAAAAGACATGAAACCCCCTGGAACCTTCCCATCCAGCAGTAGAGATCCGGAGGCTGAATGGTGGCTGGCTGTTGAGCCAGAAGCCCTGCGGGAGGGTGGGGGAAGCATGCAGCAAGCCTTACCCCTTCACTGGCTCTGGCATCAATGACCAGTAATTGGACTTCTCTGGCCCACAGTTTTGTCATCTGTGGAGCAGGGATGTTACACAGATGGATTCTAGGGTCTTCTTGGCCCAAGCTTTTGAGACAGTGTCAGATTCCAGGATCACGAGCCTGAAACAGGACATGGAGAACTCCTCAGTGCTAGCCAGTGGCTAGAGGAGCTTCAGGTCAGACGTCCATGCAGAGACTACGGGGTTTCTGAAAGTGTCTGCTTTGCTAGAACATTATCGAGAAGCTGTTTAAAGTATCTTTGCACATCCTGCCAGGTGTCTGGAGTCTGTTGCAGTCACCTCATGTGTCAGAGGGCACTGTTCAGCCTGGGGCTCGGGAGAGCTGGAGTGAACTCTGGCCCTGCCACCAGATTCTAGAGCCCCTGGGGCCTTATACAAGGCTCATCGTGTCCCTGACCCTTAGGTTTCCCATCTGCAAAATGGGGAAAATAACATCTGCCTTTCCCAGCTGACAGAGTTGCTATATCAAAGGAACAAACATACATAGAGGCATCTAGAAGAAAATATTAAGCCCCCCAAACATGTAAAAGAGATCCTTGTAGAAGTGAATCCATCCTTATGGAATTTGATTGAATGAAAAGCGGGGCTTCATTTCAGGCTGCATCCCGTCCTCAGACAGAGATGGCAGTCTAATCACCATCAGTGAGCACTCAAGTAAACATCAATGAACTTACTGAACAGGTGAATGGGAAATAGAGAGGCAGTTTCAAACCCTGGCTTTCGGTAAATGTTAGCCTTACAGCCACAAAGTAGGCAGTGCTTTGACAGCAGGTGGGAGAGGAGGAGAGAAGGTTTCCTGGCCCTTCACCTTGGTCACTGACTCAGTGTGAAACAGCGCCTGCAGGGAGGAGGGGAGTTCGCATCCTGGTTCTCAAATCAGCCTGCAGCCACAGTGGGAGCAGTGAGCCGAGCTCAGGGCTGAGGATGACTAAACAGCCTCCTCATCATTAATAACAATAATACTTGGCATTTATCTGGTTCTTTATGTTTTCAAAGTGCTTTACAATCATTAATTAGTTAACTAGCATGCACCACCACCCCGACGTCTGCCTGCTGTGCTGAGCAGACAAGAGAGCCTGGGACCTGCCTGTCTGCCAGGGGATTGCAGAGCTGGGGGAAAGTGAAGGCGGGGGTGTGTGGGGGGCGGAGTCAGTATTAACAGCGAGGACCAAATTCGGAAGGAGATAGTTATAAGTCTGTGCCAATAGATGTGGGTGTGCATGTTCCTTGAGAAAGGATATCAGGCACACAGGCAGGGACCTGGTCAATCCTTGGACAGCTGGCTTCCATTCTGAGTGGGTAAGGATGCTGCCACACAGGGGGCTTAGGATTCCCCTAAAAACTGACTCCTCTGGTCCCTGCCTAGAAAGGTAATATAGGAAATTGGTTCCACCTGTGCCCTGGACAGCTGGCTTCAAACCATGGTAGAAGACACATTCCCCTGCTCTTTGGAATGCTGGTGTATTTTTGGTGTTGTTTTTCTAAACTATAGGGTTCTGCACACGGCTGAGATCCAAACCTGTTGGAACTGATTGTCTAACTTGCACTGGATACGTAGAGATTAACTTCACCGCAAAGGGTTAAACACACGGTGTCTCCCGGACACTCACTAGTGATGCTGATGCTGATCCTGATGAAGATGGCGATCGGTGAGCTGAGGTGAGCTTTCCCTCCTTCGCCTGTCTCCTGAGCTTTAAAACGGCAGGAAACAATACAACTAAGCAACTTGGCCTCGGTGAGGTAGCAGAACCCACCAACAAGTGTATTAAATGAAACTCGACATACCAATTGTCACTACCTAGTTACAGGGAAATCTGATAACTATCGTACTTACAGAGTAGAAACAAAGTCATAAGCCAAATCAGTGACCAGAAGAAAGCGATTAGTCATCTTTCTTCATGAGTGATCGCGATGCTTCTGAAGCTTCTCCAGCTGCAACTTGCAATTTAGGGCCCTGTCTAATGACAGGGTGAGCTCCTCTTATTGATCTCCAGGCTTCTTGGTAAATTAAATGGCAAGTACACAAAGAGACGAGGGACAGGAGTGTGGCAGCAGTTTCAGAACTCTCGCTCTGTTAGCATGAGGTTCCAACAAAGCCACAGGAACCTGGGCTGCTCCACATCCCCAGATCCAAGGCTTCGGGGCCAGTTGCCTTCTCCGGGTGAGGCACGCACTCTCTGCTGATTTTGCCTTGACGTACGACCCTCCTCATGGCTGAATCTGTCAGATCTCAGGAACTAAAAGCAAGAGGAGGGCTTGGCTCAAACTTGGCTGGAAGACCCAGGAATGATAATAATAATTAACACAGCTCAACTTCCACTTGCGCTATAAACAATAATTAATGTACACAGAGGCCCACAGAGACATTTAAGTTGGGATTATGAGTCTTGTTTTGCAGACAGGGAAACTGAGGCCAGGAGGTTAACTGACTTTTAAAGGACACACAGGGACTCAGTATTATACCTGAAATTAAAATCTGGGCTTCCCTGCCTTCTGATTTGAGACTTGGATCACATCTGTCTGTCAACAAAGACTTAAGAACAACAACAAAGTTATGCACACTCAAAAAAGACATTTCTGCAGGAGTTCAGGAAAAAATGATAGGCGAGGTGTGGCACTGGCCTCCCAGTCCAGACCAAGCCAATCACGCACTGCTAGCGGGCAACCTCTAAACCAGACACGAATTGGCAGTGCTGTGTCTTATCTATGTGGCAAATAAAATATTCCTAATAACTGCTATTTAAATGTAAATGTAATCAGCCTGCTTCCTTCATTTCTTTGCCTCCTTCATTTTTGTGGTTTGATCTAAGGAGCTGGTAGGACTAGTTTACTGCCTGAACTATCGACACACTAAGAACTGAAGATATTTTCCCCACGTCTCAAATACTACATAGCAATCAGCTTTCCTGTGTTTACCTTGCCCAGTTGTTGCTTGAGTATTAAGACACTTGCATTAACTTAAATCTCCAAATATTGCCTGTACACTCATTTAAAACAGCTTCACTTGAACTATCACACTCATACTCTCATATATCTAATAGTTGATACATTCCAGCATAAAATAAACAAAATACAATTGCCAAGTCAATTATTTTTTCCAGGAAGACAGTTTTTAGTGCAGTTCTTAAAAAGGATAACCTTATTCTAGCCTCTTTTGGTTGTCAGTGACAGAAACTCCATTCAAACTGGATTAGATGGCGAATTCCAAGGTAGCTTCCGTATAGCCGTGAGCAAACGATGTCATTGGCACCCGAGTCTCTCCATCTCCATCTGGCATTGGCCTCAGTCAGGGCTCCTGTGTTGGGATGACGGTGGATACTTCAGTTCAGGCTGACTTCCTCCAGTGGAACAACACCCAGCAGGTATAGAAGCCCTTCTTTACTGATAGTGCAGGCAAGAAGTCCTGGAAGTGATGGGCTGGCCCAATGGACCTCATGCCCCTCTCTGAGGTCACCGCGAAAGGAGGATGTATCCCTCTTGTTTTCTAGGTTTAGGTTGCATGCTGACCAGTGGAGGCAGGGTATGGGGGTGCCCCTGCCACCACTGGGATCAAGTATGGTGGGGAAATGGTTCCCCAAAAGAAAACTGGAGTGTGTTTGCAAAAGACAGGAAAGGATGAAAGGCAGGTAAAAGCAGCAGATATCTACAACTGTAAGTGCAGGAATTTAAAAGTCAACATTTTACCGTATGCATTAACAGAATACTCTTCTAAATGCTATCTTCATTCCTACTCATAAAACTCTGGTTTGACCCTCAATACTATTGCTGAGTGACAATACCACTTTTAGGAATGTAAACTAACTTGGTTCCAACAGAACAGATGAGAATTGTAGAACAGAAAAAGAAAGTTCAAGTAGATATCAGATGCCCTACAGGCTACTGCTGGGCATCCTCATCACCTCTATCTTTTCCTAGCTACCCCTCACGGAAGCACTGGTTTACTGCTGTGTGGCCAGGATAGATCATCTCTCCTGGAAGGTTGTCCCGTCCCATCTAGCCTTACACCTGGTGACTTAGAAAATAAAATAAAATAAAACTCTCATCAAAGGAGTTCTTTCCAGAATAAAAGGACAAATTAACTCCAATGGTTAATTTCCTTCTTCCCTAGAATGCCAAAATCAATCACAAGTCAAAAATGGAAGTTTCTCAGTTTCAACCATATCAGGGCGTAGACTCAACTTTCAGTAACAGGAAAACAACAACAAAGTAAAACAACTGGCAACTTTAAAAATAGGATGTATGGCTCCTGACACTGCAGAATGAAGACAAAGAATGCATGCTTGTCAAGTCTGTGGATGGTCAAGCACAGAAAGGACACCCTGTATCCTGGATGAACAAGGACCTTGACATGATTGTGAGGAGGCAAGTGAAGAGTCTCCATGCTGAACAAAACCAGTGGTGTGGGTAGAGTTTGAGAGAGGCTGGCTTCACTTCAGTTTGGGGGTGGGGAAAGAACTATGGGGTTTAACTGATCACAGAGCTAGTGTATCATGACCATGTGATCTATCTACTGATAAATGAAACCAGTAGAAGGATGATGATGTCGTAGCAGAGGTAACAGTTGTGGTCACATCAGACCACATCCAGGGGTTCATTTACCTTGTCCAGAGGCAGGCGTTTGGCAAGATAAGGGATATACAAATCCCCCATCACAAAGCTTTGGGTGCTTAATCTGGAGCAGAGAACTTGTGTTGAGGTGGTGGTGATGACACACAATAGTTCCTCAGATTGTTCAAAGACTTAAAACTTGCACTGTGTTGTTCCAGTTGGGCAGGATTTGGAGCAGTTGGTGAAAGTTAGGGGGATGCAGACCTTAGCCCAATAGCTCGCTACTGAGAATTTGCTCAGATCCCACTCCTGGGGGCAGAGATGGCAGGATTCCATGTCAAAGAGGCCTTGGTGGGATTCCTGCTCGCATGAGAGGCAGCACAAGATGATTTCAAACTCCCTTACTGCCCCAGGAGAATGAGCTGTAGAGGGAGAATAGAAGACAGTGTGTCCAGTTCCTCCCAGAGCCAACATACCCATTATATATGTTGGCACAGTGCCTAGAGCCCATGATACTTACAGGGGCCTACACAGTGTTTTAATTTTTTTCTCACATCAGAAAAAGGGCAGGGAGTGGTGGCTCATGCCTATAATCCCAGAACGTTGGGAAGCTAAGGCAGGATTGCTTGAGGCCAGGAGTTTGAAACCTCCCTGGGCAACATAACGAGGTCCCATCTCTAAAAAAAAGAAAGAAAATTTTTAAGGCCTACAAAAATCAATTACATTTTGGCTAAGAAGAAAACAATGTTGAAGCACTTAAAGTTACATAAACATAATTTTTATAGTGAGATTATGGTGGTGGGAGGAACCCACGGAGGCAATAGTCACGAGTGCCATTGAAGGTCATAAAGTGGCTCTGGCCTTCGCGTGAGGCCCGGCTGCATGCGTGCCTCAGCTCCAGCAAGGGATCCCTCCCTCCCTCCCTCCTCCTCCTCCTCCTCCTTCTTCTCCTCCTCCTTCTCCTCCTTCTTCTTCTCCTCCTTTCTCCTTCTCCTTCTCCTCCTCTTCCTCCTCCCCTTCCTTCCTTCCCTCCCTCCCTGTCTCTCTCTCTCTCTCTTTCTCTCTTTCTTTCTTTCCTTCCTTCCTTCCTTCCTTCCTTCCTTCCTTCCTTCCTTCCTTCCTTCCTTCCTTCCTTCCTTCCTTCCTTCCTTCCTTCCTTCCTTCTCTCTCTCTCTCTCTCTCTCTCTCTCTCTTTCTTTCTTTCTTTCTTTGTCTCACTCTGTCTCCAGGGCTGGAGTGCATGGAGCAGTCTCAGCTCACTGCAACCTCCACTTCGCAGGTTCAAGCGATTCTCCTGCCTCAGCTTCCCAAGTAGCTGGGATTACAGGCACTCACCAGTACGCCCAGCTAATTGTTTGTATATTTAGTAGAGATAGGGTTTCACCATGTTGACCAGGCTGGTGTCAAACTCCTGACCTTGTGATTCTCCTGCCTCGGCCTCCCAAAGTGCTGGGATTACAGGCGTGAGCCACCGCTCCCAGCTTCAAGGGATCTCTTTCTGGCTTTGGCCAGCTCCAGCTGTGCATTGGAACAACCCAAACTCCTAAACTACCCAGTCACGATACTTCCCTCCCATCCGTTCTGTGGATCTGGGGATGTTCTTTGCCCATTTAAACAAAGACAGGACATTCTCCATGCCAGAATCAACCCACTGGTCTAAGCAAACCAAAGAAAACAGGCCAGGCATGGTGGCTCATGACTTAATCCCAGCACTGTGGGAGGCTGAGGTGAGCGGATCACTTGAGGTCACAAGTTGGGGATCAGCCTGGCCAACATGGCAAAACCCTTTCTCTACTAAAAATATAAAAATTAGCTGGATGTGGTGGCCCACGCTTGCAATCCCAGCTACTTTGGAGGCTGAGGTAGGAGAGGTACTTGAACCTGGGAGGCGGAGGCTGCAGTGAGCTGAGATCATGCCACTGTACTCCAGCCTGGGCAACAGAGGGAGATTTTGTCATCTATATATGATCTCACAATGCTATACAACTATCACGCTATACCCAAAACTTTTTCATAATCTCCAACAAAAACTCTACACATATTCAACAATAACTCTCCTTTCCCTGTTCCACCATCCCTTGGTAACCCATTCTACTTTCTGTCTCTGTTATACTTTCTGTCTGTATGAATTTGCCTATTCCATGTACCTTGTATAAGGTGAAATCACACAACATCTGTCCTTTTGTGTCTGGCTTATTTCACTGAGCATAATGCTTCCAAAATGTATCTGTGTTGTAGCACACATCAGAATTCAATTCTTTTTTATAGGTGGACAATATTGCACTGTATGAATGCACCAAATTTTGGTCTCCATTCATCTGTTAATGGTCACGTGGGTTGTGATATGGTTTGGCTGTGTCCTCACTCAAATCTCATCTTGAATTGTAGCTCCCATAATTCCCATGTGTTGTGGGAGGGACCCAGTGGGAGACAATTGAATCATGGGGGCGGTTTCCCCCGTTCTGTTCTCATGGTAGTGAGTAAGTCTCAGGAGATCTGATGGGTTTTATAAGGGGAAACCCTCTCACTTGACTCTCGTTCTCTCTTATCTACCACCATGTAAGATGTGCCTTTCGCATTCTGCCTTCCGCCATGATTGTGAGGCCTCTCCAGCCACGTGGAACTGGGAATCCATGAAGCTTCTTTTTCTTTATAAATTACCCAGTCTCATGTATGTCTCTATTAGCAGCGTAAAAACAGATTAATACAGTAAATTGGTACTGGTAGAGTGCAGGACGGCTGCAAAGATACCCGAAAACGTGGAAGCAACTTTGGAAGTGGGTAACAGGCAGTGGCATCAGTGTGACCTGGATGTGAGACATGGAGTCAAAGGTGATCATTTTGGAGCTTGAAGATTTGACTGTCCTGCTGAATTTCTGACTTGCATGGGGCCTTTAGCCCCTTTGTTTGGCCAACTTCTTCCATTTGAAATGGGTGTATTTGCCCAATGCCTGTACTCCCACTGTACTTAAGAAGTAACGATCTTGCTTTTGATTTTACAGGCTCATAGACAGAAGGGACTTGCCTTGTCACAGGTGGGACTTTGGACTGTGGACTTTCGAGTTAATGTTGAAATGAGTTAAGACTTTGGGGGACTGTTGGGAAGGCACTGGTTTTGAAATGTGAGGACATGAGATTTGGGAAGGGCCAGGGGCAGAATGATATGGTTTAGCTGTGTCGCCACCCAAATCTCATCTTTAATTGTATTTTCCATAATTTCCACGTGTTGTAGGAGGGAGCTGGTGGGAGATAATTGAATCATGGAGGTGGTTTCCCCATATTGTTTTCGTGGTAGTGAGTAAGTCTCATGAAATCTGATGGTTCGATAAGGGGCTTCCCCTTTCACTTGGCTCTTGTTCTATCTGCCGCCACGTAAGACGTGCTTTTCTCCTTCCACCATGATTGTCAGCCTCCCCATCCACGTGGAACTGTGAGTCCATTAAGCCTCTTTTTCTTTATAAATTACCCAGTCTCAGGTATGTCTTTATCAGCAGCATGAAAATGGACTAATACAGGTTGCTTCCATCTTTTGGCTGTTGTGAACAGCGCTGCTATGAACAATGGTGTACAAGAATCTGTTCGAGTCTCTGCTTTCAATTCTCTTGGATATACATATGGCAGTAGAGTTGCTGGGTCACACGGTACTTCTCTGTTTAACCTTTTAAGAAAGCGCCAAACAGTTTGTAATCACGTTTTGAGGAACATGCTGAGCTGTTAGTCAACTTTCTTGGGTGGAGATGGTTGGGATGTTTGAGCTGGGAGTAGAGATGAATAATGGCTGCAGCTTGAATCAGGCCAAAGATCCAGAAAAAAAGCATGGTTAGACCTCGGGCATTCTTCTGCCCACAGTGCTGACAGGCCACCCTGGACACTTTCCTTGTCACAATGATTGTTAGGTGGAAAAACACCAGAAAATCATTTGACAAACAGAATTACTCACTATTACCCCCTGACCAAGCCAGCATAACATAGCCATCACCCAGGACAGGGGAATAGTTTCATTAGACTGAACTCTTGCTTAATAGCATTCACTTATTTTTTTAATTTACAGAATATATCATATAAACAAAAGAATACATAAATATAGATTTAATAACAAAAATTAATGCTGCCAAATCCACTACTCAGCTTAAGAAATAGACCTTGGCCAGGTGCGGTGGCTCACGCCTGTAATCCCAGCACTTTGGGAGGCCGAGGCGGGTGGATCATGAGATCGGGAGATCAAGACCATCCCAGCTAACATGGTGAAACCCCATCTCTACTAAAAATACAAAAAATTAGCCAGGCGTGGCGGCAGGCGCCTGTAGTCCCAGCTACCCGGGAGGCTGAGGCAGGAGAATGGCGTGAACCCGGGAAGCGGAGCTTGCAGTGAGCGGAGATCTCTCTACCGCACTCCAGCCTGGGCAACAGAGCGAGACTCCACCTCAAAAAAAAAAAAGAAAAGAAAAGAAATAGACCTTTACAACGTGTTTGAAGGTGTTTACCTCTTTCTGATCACCTTCTCCTTCCCTACCTCACATGTAACCACTATCCTGAATTTAGTCTATTATACTCTTGTTTTTCTTTTCTTTTCTTCTTTTTTTTTTTTTTTTTTTTTGAGATGGATTCTCACTCTGTCAGCCAGGCTGGAGTGCAGTGGCATGATCTCGGCTCACTGCAACCTCTGTCTCCCAGGTTCAAGTGATTCTCCTGCCTCAGCCTCCCAAGTAGCTAGGATTACAGGCACATGCCACCAATCCCGGCTAATTTTTGTATCTTTAGTAGAGATGGGTTTTCACCATGTTGGCCAGGCTGGTCTTGATGACCTCCTGACCTCGGCATTCCAAAGTGCTGGGATTACAGGCGTGGGCCACCACACCCAGCCACTCTTGTTTTTCTTTATAGCTACATCGTATATATGTATGCCTAAGTAGTATGTTGTCTAGTTTTGCATGTTTTAGTAAAATCATCTGATATGTGTTTTTCTGTGACCTGCTTTTTCATGCATCATTATACTTTGGAGATTTATCCATACTGAACCGTGTAGCTGTAACTCCTTCATGTTCACTGCTATGCTGTGGGTTCCATTTTATGCATATTCTAAATGTATTGACCTATTCTACTAAAGATGGGCCATTTCAGTATTTCCTAAGAGTTTTTTTTTTTTTTTTTTTTTTTTTTTAAAGGATCTCCATTGGCTTTGTGATTCTAGAATCTGGCAACACTTCATTCTACAAAATAGAATGTGTTCCCCCTAAGAGTTCATTGTAACCAGGGTTTTTCTCTCATAGTAATTGATGCTAAATAGTTTTAATTGCCTGTCTCCCTACATGTGTAGGTTTTGTCTCCAGATTGTGAGCAAGAGGGGAACAGGTACCAAGTATCTTTTCTTTTGTTGGGTTAACAAGCCTGGAGTGATCCTACCACATCCTCGGCCACTTGTTCTAAGCACCGCCTAGTAGACCAGGCCACCATGTCTCTGCTCCTGTCCGACTCTCCCGTCAGAGCTGACTGGACCACAGGCAGATACTTGACTCAAGGTGGGCCAAAGAGACATACTCTCTTGAGGATTTTAAACTCTAAAGAGAGTCATCTGTGTTTAGCCCTGTAAAAGTGGAAATTTGGGCCTCTGGTTCTGTTGTGTCTCCCTTATGCTGCGTATGGAGGGGAAAGGGAGGATGGAGTTGAGGGAGTTGCTGGGATGTGAATGAGGGGACTGAATAGGATGGATAGATTTTTTTTTTTTTTTTTAAAGCAGGTGTGGGGAAAGAGCCCTAAAAGCCTTCCAGGCCTCCGTCCACCCTTGGTTCCAGGAGACCCACCTGCTGGCTCTCTCATAATTGAACTTTCTGGCTTCAATTAATTTCAGTTGTTTTCCATTGCTTGTAATCAAAGACGCTCACTTGTCTGTCCAATTTTCTTCTTCCCACTCATTCAGAAGAAATGCAGAGCTGTCCAGGGACATCTATTAATCCAAGAATGAGTTAAATTCTTTCCCTACCTGACTAGAGAGAGGAAATTCTCCATTTCCAGAGGCAGTTGGCTTCAGAGAGTTAAACAATGGAGTGGATACGTAGCTGTTTTGAGCTGCTAATGCCAGTTTTATGTCACCTGGGTATAAGGCAACTATACTTGTTTTATCTCATGGAGTTATTTTGAACAGCTCTTAGAAATAGCTGTATTTTGCTCTTAACTTCCTAACAAAATGCGAGATAAAGATAAGTCCCCATTATCCTCAGGTGACTGGGAGGGTAACCATGAATAAATGAATTTTACAGATAATCCCCAAACCTTATCTAAACTCTTATCTTCGCCAATAGCTTCCTCTTTGGCCTTTTACCAGAGCTGTTGACAAGAGGCAAATGGACTGTGACAAGCGGAGTTTTTATCTCCTTTTACTTCCCTTCCACACCTCCAGTGGAGAAGGCTAATGAGCAACGACAAGGAAGGAAAGACAGGTGGCAGGAGGGCAAAGAGAAGAGACAGAAGCCTGGATGCTTTGAGCATTAGCAAAACAGCCCCAGGAATTGGAAGAAGTTGGAGGGCTCTGAGAACATGTATCACTGAAAGATGGGGAAGAGAAATGGGATGCCCAAGTGTGACAATGCCTTGTGGTCTTGCTCCACATTTCACAACACGCTTTTCCAAAGTTCAGATCACTGCATTTAGGAGACAACATACTCCTTCCAGGTACTTTTGGTTCCGAAGATGTGGCCATCGTCAAGTGGAAGGGAAGTGCACTTTCCTCCGAAGTTTGGTTTTGCTCTCTTTTATCAGCACATGCAGCCCCTCAAGACAGTGGATTTTTTATTCTAGCCTCTGCCAAGTAGTGAAGCCAGCCCCAAATGCCCCATCACACTTTCTTGTTTATTTGTTTGAGACAGAGTCTCTCTCTGTCGTCCAAGCTGGAGTGCAGTGGCATGATCTCGGCTCACTGCAACCTCCGCCTCCCGGGTTCAAGCGATTCTCCTGCCTCAGCCTCCCAAGTAGCTTGGACTACAGGTGCCCGCCACAGCGCCTGGCTAATTTTTTTGTATTTCTAGTAGAGACCGGGTTTCACCACGTTGGCAGGCTGGTCTCAAACTCCTGACCTCAGTTGAACCACCCACCTCGGCCTCCCAAAGTGTTGGACTTACAGGCGTGAGCCACCACGCCTGGCCCTCACCTCACTTTAGAGAGTAGCCATTCAGCTTTGAAGTGTAACTTGTGGTTTGCTGTCTTCTGCCTCCCCTTTTTGCGTTGGGAACTACTGTATGGCAACACAAATGAGTGTAGAGGTGAGGATGACTGTCCAGCCTGCCCTCTTTGGAAGGGGGAGAAAATTCAGTTGCCTAAACTGCAGCCAACTGAATCAGATAATCCTTTGTTGAGCTCTTTCAAATTTAACATTTCAAACTTGCTCTCAGAAACTGTTAGGTATGCACTGCTGAGACCTTGAATTTGGAGGGTAATACCAGAACATAAGCTTGCAAGCAGAGGAAGACAATGGTGTCTCATTATTCATGGAAACATACTGTTGCTGTGCTTTGGTTCAAGCTTTTGATGAACAGAAAATGTGCTCTGAACTTATTTTACTTTTTGTGAAATCCTGACACAGCATTTCTGATTTCAAAGGAAGCTGTATAAAAAGACCAACAGAAACCCCACAAAATGAGACCACCTTAAAATCAAGTTTACTGGCTAAATGGGATTAAGCTAGAGTTGTATTTGAAAAAGAAGAAACCAGAAAAAAACAAGTCTTTGCTTCATGGTGCCCACTTCTATCTAAACCGCTCTGAAGTCCAGATGCAAAGCTGTCACTGGAGCATCTCTGGAGAGAGCGTGGGAAGTTAAAAGTCAGTGTTTTTGATTAATTAATAATCATCCTCAGCTGTGTTGGCAAATGATAAAAACAAATTGTCTGCCTTTAAAGTAAGGGTGGAAGATGTGTGCTTACCCAGAACTGAAGGGGAAGGGGGAACAGCCCTGTTGGCCTAGTCTGCCCTTGACTGGTCTGGTGGTGGTTGAACAAAGACGACGTTGTATGCCTCCTGCCCTATAAAATCCTGATTAAGAAGGAACAGCCGTAGCTTGGGCAGTCAGTCAAGGAGGGAGGCAAAGGAAGCCAGTGTCTAAGGAATAGCCCAAAGGACTATGTGATGGCTACCACGTTGTCTTCAAGAACAACTCAACGAAGCATTTGCAGGAATAACTGTTTCTCTCTGTTTGTCATTGTGAAACTCATTTGAGCTGAAGCCAGCAGGCTACAGCTGAGTGTGAGTGTGAGTGTGTGTGTGTGAGAGAGAGAGAAAGAGAGAGAGAGAGAGTGTGTGTGTGTGTGTGTGTGTGTAGTGGGAGAAGGTGAAGTTTTACTGGTGGTTTAGAGGAGAAATGAGCAGATCGCTTTTCTTTTTAAAATTTGCCACCTGTAAGCACAACAATGTCAATATCATTCTTTCCTGAAGACCCTGCAGCTGCTGTTCAGTGCCATGTCTCTCCCTCCAGATCCTGTAGATTTTAGCCATGTATCACAGTCATTCCACCTCTGCCAATGCAGTGTCTCTTGCCTTTTTGATAGTACGTGGCACAGATGATTGGAGAGAGCAGACACAATACACATCTTCAATAATGGGATGCCTGGAGGGAGGCTGGACCAATGAATGGGCCTGTGCCAGATGCTGTGTTTATCCTGTTGCTCAAAATTCTGTATTCCCCAGTGCCTGCAACATTTGTCTCCTTTTCTTGTCCCCACTGCCAGAGCCACGGTGCAGGTGCTGATTAATTTTTGCCTATTCTACTCTCAGGGTTTGTGAATAATTCTCTTCCTCTACCTGCCTTTAATCCATCCTACGCATTCAGTTCACCCTGATTCTATCCTGTCCCAGCCTCCGAACTCTCTGGGGCCCCTCATTCCTTGCCAAATAACCCTATTATTTAAGAGCCTTCACACTGTGGACCCAGAAGATGTTTTCACCCTAACTTATACTATCCCTTATGTACTGAATGTCTCACAGCCTGTGCAATCAACCAGTACACTGCCTAACTTGCTCTTATTTTCCTACCTTCATCCCTCAATAAAACCCTACTCAGACTTTATATGTCAAATACCAGTTTTTGATTTCACCAGCTGGATATGATTTCCTTTCTTCTGATTTTTTTTTGAGACAGGGTCTCACTTTGTCACCCAGGCTGGAGTGCAGTGGTGTGATCACGGCTCACTGCAGCCTCGGCCTCCAGGCTCAAGTGATCCTCCCACCTCAGGCTCCCAAGTAGCTGGGACTACAGGTGTGTGCCACCATGCCCAGGTAATTTTTTTGATTTTTGTAGCAATGGAGTCTTGCTATGTTGCCCAGGCTGGTCTCAAACTCCTGGGCTCAAGCAATCTGCCCGCCTTGGCCTCGTAAAGTGTTAGGATTACAGGTGTGAGCCACCATGGCCAGCCACCTTCTTTTGATTTTTACTCAGCATTCTGTTCTGCCCTTTTTATTAGACTCCTTATTGCTGGTCTAACGACATGATTAGAAGCCCCTGAGGGCAGGAAGGTCACATTCGTCTTTGCTTGCTGCTAAATTATATTCAGAGTGAACCAGGCAACCAGTGCTCATTCTGCTAGAAGTCTGAAGCTTAGCAGTCCACACTGGTGTAGCTGCAGCCCCTTATCTGAGACCCTGGTACCAGAATTGACATGGAAAAACCCAAAACGTCAACGCAATTAAATACTCGCCTATGTTCATTTTCTGCAATATTGCAAATTACCAGCAATTTAGTGGCTTCATACAATACCCACTTATTAGTTCATAGTCCTCTAAGTCAGAAGTCCAGAATGGTGTGGCTGGGTCCTCTGCTTAGGGCATCACAAGGTTGAAATCTAGGTGTTGACCTGACTGAGTTTTTATCTGGATGTGATGAGGAAATAATCCACTTGTAGCTTTTTCCTGTTGATAGAATTCAGCTCTCTGTGGTCATAAGACTGAAGTTCTCCTTATCATGGAATCAGGCCCACTGAGATTATTTTTCTTTCTGAAGGTCACCCATGTCATAAAATAGCAGCGAATCATGGGAATAAAATCCATGGTATTCTCAGGGTGTATACACAAAGGGGGATGTAGGAAATCCTGGGTCCGTCTTAGCATCCTGCCCACCACATCGCCTTAAATATAAATGTAAGGCACTGGTGAACTGAGGACAAATCCACTTTTGGACAAATGGTGCTGGGGAGACCACTGTGTTTCTTTAATGAGTCTAGAAAGATGTCCAAGAGAAGGGAAAGCTTAGGAGTGCTTGGAAATTTGGGAGGGTCCTGGAATTTCTGAAGGTAACTTGATAGTATGGATTTTCCCGGTTGAAAAATGGAGATGAGGAAAGTGGTTCAGGGAGTGGATCAGAAGTGCAGGGAGTGGGTGGGAGTGCTGACGCTGAAGGAACCAGAGACGGGCATGGGTAGCAGAGCAGCAGGGAAGGAAACTCATCTGGGAGCCCTAAGTCAGGGCTGTGATTCTGATCCGCAGTGTGGGGAAGGTGCTGGCATGGCCGAGGCCCACGGCAGAGGGGACCACCTCGGTGGATGTGCTGGAGCGAGTAGGGGTCCTGCTGAGATGAGTCTATGGGAGACCGTGGGGAGCTGCGTGGCCTGCAGGAAGTCCACCAGCTGGCGTGGAGGGAGACTGAGGAAGGCAGGGGCTTTGGCTGCTGGGCCACCGTGAGGGTGAGATTTCCCAGAAGAATGTCTCGCAAAGAACTCTTGGCTATGAATAAAGGAGGAAACATTTTCCAAGAGACCACAGAGCCCAAGGTGGTGCCAAGTGCTGGTCCATGGGCTACAAAGGCTGCTGACTCACTCTGTGACTACAGGCACCTTACTTGGCCTCTCACTGCCTTTGTTTCCTCATCTATAAAATGGAGACTAACAATAACTCTGCCACTGCTCAATCTAAGTAGCGTATAGAAAACACTTTGCAGTCAGTGGCTGCCAGCAGTATGCCTCTTCCTTTTCCCAGGCTCTGCACTGTGGCTCCACCTGTAACCTGAATTAACAATTCGCTGCTGGGGAAGAACACAGCACAGGTGCAGTGTAGCCTGTTGTGGCCCAGCTCCGGCTCAGGCTGGTTCAGAGACCCCTTCCCAAGCTGGACCCTGGGCCTCAGGAGAGTCACATCCAAACTGTGTGTAAATCAAACAGCAATTCTTGTTTAGGAGACCCCTTTGTGCTACATAACCTCCTGCTCTTGGGGCTTCCAGGTGAAGAAGTTTCCCCAAGTCACATGTAACTCACCCTTCACTTTCACCCCCTCATTCATTTTGTTAGGCAAAGCCCAGGTGTCACTGTTGAAAACTTACCAAATGGTGAGGCTGCTATAAAGCTTTGAAACAAGAGCCAAGCATTCGCTCACATTCCGTAGATCCCATAGCCATACTTTGGGTGATGGTTGTAAGAATCTGTAGGCAGGCCTAAGTCCATTTCCTGTCTGGGCCTAGATCAAGTCTAAAACCTCTCAAGACAATATTGGGCAGTTGTTGACATGTCCTAGAACTTTCCAGGTCCCAGCAAGGTGCTTAGAAAGAGGTGGGCTGCTTTATCAAGGACTTTAAGAAGTGAGCAGTGATTTGAACTGAGGAGAAGCTCAAAGGGAAGGAGTTTGATGTCAGTTTCTACATCCCAGCAGAAGCCAGGACAAACCCTGGCAGAGAAGTGACGTAGCCGGGGCTGCCTTACGATGCACCAAACCTCAGAGAGTAGTCAAAACCAACCCTCAGGCTTTTGTTCTAACCTCATGAGGACACAGTGCCCAGAGCTCCTTGCATCCTGAGAAGGAAGGTCCGTCTGTGCCAGGACACGTCTTGTGGCCTGAAGGTGCTCCACTAATGGACAAGCATCGTCTAGGGACTGGATCTTCTCCACGTGGGGTCCTGGAACACAGTCAGGCCTCACAGTTTGGCAGCAGGTAGAGTGCAGCGCGGGGCTGCTATTTGTGGGCCCAGCTTGCCCCCATTCCCAGGACAGAGGCAGGTCCCGCAGAGCCGTTCTAGGGGGTGGTGATGGGCTGAGGATGGGCCTTGGAGCCCTGTGATCACTCTCAGGGTGGCCTGGAGCAGGTTGAGAGTCTTCTGGAGTTTCCAGGTGGACAGGCTTGTCTTCATCCAGAGCCCCAGGACTCCTGCAGTCTGCAGAATTCTCCGGGTCTGGCCAGGGCACACGTTCGAAATGATCTTCCTGTGGTCTCTCTGCTCAACCTGGGAGGCTCTTTCAGCATCTTTCTAGAATTGAGCAGAGTCTGGCTATATCTTCAACCCTGGGTGGCTTTGCCCACAGTAATTCTTGGTTCCTATATTTTTGTTCCTAAACATACCATCTTAGCCTCTAGAACTCTATGATGCCCCTGTTTTGTGAGCCACAGCAACTTACCAACTCGCTTAATTCCAGGGTTGCTTTATAGGGAGGAATACTCCCACAAACTCCACCACTAAGGGGCCATGAGACTTGGGCCAGTCACACACTGCTTGGGACCTCAATTTCCTCATCAGTATAATGAGGAAACTGGGGTAGATGATCTCTAAGATGCATCTGGGCTCCAACATCTGCTCATCTATGATCCTACCATTCTGAGGCTTCCCTGGAGAGCTTCAGTTATTCATTCAACAAATGCTTATTCAGCAACTCCTGTGCTAGGTCCTGGGGATGCACAGTGAACGAGATGTGGCTACTATCCTCAAGGAGTTCACAGTCTAGTGAAAATTCAAATTAAGAAAAAAAGACATAGATAACCTTACTAAACAGTGTGAACTCAGTGGAGTAAGCTGGGACAGTTGTACGGCCACCTCATTGTTTCCTGATTCTAGGGATCACTTCTCTTCATTGCCTGATGTCCAGTGTCTTGGAAACTGTTTTTCGTATATTTTGTCTGCTTTTTTTTTGGTGTGTGTAGGGGTTGTTTCAGGCAGGAGGGTAAATTTGGTCTCCATGACTCCATGTTGACCAGCAGCAGAAGTCCCAGCAAACATTTTTATTTTTATTTATTTTGAGACAGGGTCTTGCTCCATTGCCCAGGCTGGAGCACAATGGCATGAGCCCAGCTCACTGCAGCCTCAATTTCCTGGGCTCAAGAGATCCTCCCACCTCAGCCTCCTATGTAGCTGGGACTACAGGCACGTGCCACCATGCCTAGTTAATTTTTTTATTTTATAGAGATGGGGTCTTGCTATGTTGCCTATCCTGGTGTCAAACTCCTGGGCTCAAGTGATCCTCCCGACTCAGCCTCCCAAAGTGCTGGGCTTATGGGCATGAGCCACCATGCCTGGCCTCCACGAAACATTTTTGATCATACAATCTAATTTTTAAAATTAGACCTGCATCCCCATCATATTTATATTTACTTATAAATTTTATATGTGTACAATTGTGAACACATATAGCATTAATCATATTTATTACTACTAGTAACAGTAAAGCTTAATGTCTTTGTTTTTTCGATTGAAACACAGATAGAAGTAGAAGTTAAGATGCTTTCTTCATGCACATCAGTGGATCATCTTTATATCTAAATGTCTAAGGCCAAAGGACTCAGGAAGACCAGTTCTGTGAACTTTGAAAATTGGTTGGAAAAGGCATCTGAGATACTTGGTATGGGTAACAGTATACATTTTGTTCTCAAATCAGAAACGGGAGATTGGTACACTTGGCTGATACCAAATAGAAGCTAAGGTTCTATAAAAGGAGTCCTTTAAAAATAGTGTTTGAAAAAAGATTGCATTCCTTGGCCCTATTTGACAAAATTCCCATAATCTTCTCCCTTTACCTTGGTCATACCTTATTTAAGTGTCAAAACTGTTCGTAAATCTTAAAATGCATTCTCAGTGCTGTATACTAGGCAATGTGGGAAAATGCAAAACAAAAAAACAAAAAACAGAAAAACAAAAAAACCCCCCTCTGAATACAAATGCCTATCCTGAGTTTAGCTATATTTGCTTTCCTGCCTGTGTCATGAGTGGGATGCACCCAGGGGTGGTGTCTTAGTCCATTTTGTGCTGTAATAACAGAATACCACAGACTAGGTGATTTACAATCAACAGAAATGTCTTGGCTCACAGTTCTGGAGGCTGGGAAGCCCAAGATTGAGGGGCTGGCACATGGTGGCTGCATCATCCCATGGCGAGAGAACAAGAGAGTGAGTGAGAGAGAGAGAGAGAGAGAGAGAGAGAGAGAAAGTGTGTGTAAAAGAGGGCTAAACTCCCTTTTTATAACCAACATACTCCTGGGATAACAGCATTAATCCATTCACTCTGCCCTCACGGCCTGATCATCTCTCATCAGGCCCCACCCCCGAACTCTGTTGCAATGGGGATTAAGTTTCCAATATGTGCTTTTTAGGGGACATAGTCAAATCATATCAGGGGGACTTTAACCACCTGTACTTGAAGAGAAAAGGAGAGGGCACTGAATTAGGTCTGTAATTCCTTTCTGAGACTTTAGAAGGTATCAAGAGACCTGGTTCACTCCTTTCCTCAAGCAGCCTGTTCAACGTGGCCCTTGAGCTTGACTCACAAACAGCAGCGGAAAATAAGCAAGGGGAAGAACGTGCTTGCAGAGCCCAAGTCAGCCTGCAGAGCTCAGGCCGGCAATCACTTTCACTCTGCTGCAGCAAGCACCCCCGGGGCTACTGCCTAAGGGTCAATGCAGCAAACCAGCAGGAAGCCGAACGGTCAGCAGAAAGGGTAAAGGAAACCTATCCTTTGTCAGACAGGAGCCTCCAAGGGCAGCTGCCTCACAGGGAGAGTGTCTGACCGAATCCGGTTTGCATGTTTGAAGTAAGAACTCCATCTCTTGCTCTCTGAAACCAAGTGCTAGAAGGCCCCATTCCCAGCACCCTTGACACCCCCCGTCCCCTCCTCCTGTGACAGTCCAGGTTGTTCCAGCTGCCCTGGCTGATGTCTGGCCCTCCAGGAAGGGATATGTGTCCAAGAAACCCCAGACCCGTCCTCCACTTGGACAATTTTGCAAACCTTCACGTAAGAACAGATTGCACAAGCAGTGTGTGTGAGGGCTGACAGAAGAAAAAGGGAAGAGCTCTTTCTGCTTATGACTGGGACCCTGTTATTCATCAAGCTCTGGTGTTTCAAGTGAGTTTTGTGGATGAGGAGGCCAAGTCATGTCAGCACTAGAAACCTCCCTTGCCTCAGTCATATGTGCTACCCCACCTCTTCCCCTCAGCCTCAGCCATTCCTTTACAAGGACCCTCCCTGTTTCTTGCTTTCACAGAGTAAAGCTGCTGTGAGTGGTGCCTTGGGTCACACCCAGCTCACACTGCCTCACAGAATCTGACACGAGGTCTGGGGTGATCTCTGTGGCCCTAGCCTCCATCTTCTACCCTGCCCTTTCTTCCTGAGGTGGGCAGGAGGCGGGACTCGCTATGAGAGCGAGGCCCCGGCATCTGGCAGTGGGGGAGCTTCTATCCTGCCCAAGGGGTTAGGGGAAGGAATGTTGGTCACATGAAATCCAGGGGCGGCTATGTAATGTGGGAGACAGTGAGCACCATGTTCCCACACTGTAAGTCATGATGACACTGTTAAAAACGACGGGTGGGCGGGGGAAAGTGAAAGAAAAAGAATAAGGGGGAACAGAAACCGAAGTGAGACATACAGAGGCATCAGGCAAGACTAACGGCCAAGCTATGAAGAGAGGCCAGGGGAAGGGGCGGCCTGGAAGGGAGTCAGGAAAAGGCAGACGAATCAGATTGGGTAGGAGGAAAGGAATCAGGCCAAGGAAAACATAATGAGATGCGAAGAGAAGGCATGATCATTTGTGGAGATGGCAGGGAATCTGCCATCAAGTACATCAACACAGGGTATTGAAGGCCAGGGCCAAGAACACCTTTGGGGCATCCACTACAGCATGGAGCAGCGACTGACTGTGAAATCTCTGTCTCTGCTTGCTGAAGGCCTAACTAAATTCAGATGGAAAGGATCTGTGAGACTCTTAGAAGAATAGAAAGGAGGATGGAAATAGAGAGAAAAGACCAGAGAGACCCATCTGTGCAGTCACAGCTCTTCATGAGTTCATTCCCAAGCAGGCTCTGCCTGTGGTCTTGTGGGTGATGCAAATAATAATAATAATAATAATAAAATGTAAAAATAGGATCTTTGGTTTTTGGCCTCATAATCAAGGAGAGGGAACAGACGTACATACACAAAGCACCAAGCAGCAGCAATTTTACTGAGACTGTTCAGAGGACACGGTAGTAGAATACTGGTTGAATGAATAAATGAAGACCAAAGAAATGAAATGCAGAAAGGCTTTCTTGACCATGTCATTTGTCATTTTTAAAAACACAGGAATTGGTCAGACGTGGTGGCTCACACCTATAATCCCACCACTTTGGGAGGCCAAGGCAAGTGGATCACCTGAGGTCAGGAGTTCCAGACCAGCCTGGCCAACATGGTGAAATCCAGTCCCCACAAAAAATACAAAAATTAGCCAGGCATGGTGGTGGCCATCTGTAATCCCAGCTACTTGGGAGGCTGAGGCAGGAGAATCCCTTGAACCTGGGAGGTGGAGGTTGCAGTGAGCTGATATTACACCATTGCACTTCAGCCTGGGCCACAAGCATGAAACTGTCTCAAAAAAAAAAAAAGCAGGAATTAAACAGTGTTGGTCAAAAGGGTGAAAATTCAAAAATGGACCAATAAGGTACAATACCTCGGCTTGACAAGAGCATAGCAGAGGTTGTGAATTGAAGCAGAGAGCAGGAGGCACAGCTGCCAATTCTAGTCTTCCGGGTGAGCTGAATCTGCCTAGACATGGTATTTAACACCTTAAAAAAAAAAAAAAAAAAAAGGTACCCTGTAGGAATCATATTTAGTACATAAAAGGCAACAAGGAAAGACTGGTTAGATGGCCCTACGGGAGGCCAGTTTGCTAGCATGGAAGCAAGGCTTTCCTGAGGCTGCTGGTTTGGACACAGACAGATGTTGGAAGACCACTAAAGAGCAAAGATCAGGTGAGTAACTGAGATTGGCAGGAGGCCAGATGCGAGAGAAGAGTGGTTGTATACGTGTGTGTCAAAGAGGCAAGGGCATTCAACTTTCAATTGAGAGAAATGAATAGGGAGGCTGGGCATTGTGGCTCACGCCTGTAATCCCAGCACTTTGGGAGGCTGAGGTGGGACAATCTCTTGAGGTCAGAAGTTCAAGACCAGCCTGGGTAACATGGTGAGACCCCATCTCTAAAAATAAAAGTAAAAAATTAGCCAGCGTGGTGGCATGTGCCTGTAGTCCTAGCTACTCTGGAGGCTGAGGTGGGAGGACTGCTCATTCCCACCTATTCCCACTATCCACTCTGTCTCTAAAAAGAAAATAAAGAGAAAACTTGACAGTGAAGATGATGATTATAACCACTAACATTTACTGAGTACAAACTGTGTGCCAGGTGATGTTCTAAGCACTTTACATATATTAGTTTATGTAATCTTCACTACCACCCCATGAAGTATTATTATTCCTATTTTGAGACACAGTCTCACTCTGCTGCCCAGACTGGAGTATAGTGGAGCAAGCATAGCTCATTGCAATCTCAACCTCCCTGACTCAAGCAAACCTCCCTGACTCAAGCAAACCTCCTACCTCAGCCTCCCAACTGAAGCTGCATGCCACCATGCCCAGCCAATTTTTAAATGTTTTTGTAGAGATGGTGGTCTCACTATGTTATCCAGGCTGGTCTTGAACTCCTGGACTCAAGCGATCCTCCTGCCTTGGCCTCCCAAAGTGCTGGGATTACAGTTGTAAGCTGCCATGCCTGGTCTATTACTATTATTCTAATTATTATTTGTCTTTTATACAGAAAGAAATCCAAGCAGAGAGAGATCAAACAATTACCCAGAAATCAGCCCAGGACTCTAACATTAAACTCTACAACTCTCTCTGAAGTCATGAAAAATTTAATGTCTCTTTCTTTAGCTGTAAACATCTGTTCTCTAACCTGCCTACATAAGAGACATTGCTGATGATTAAACCTTTGTGAGGAGACTGACTGAGTTGTCATTATGAGAGTGTTAGCTTTATTATAAGGCAATGCTTTTTCCAGAAATACTAAATAGATGCTCACATTCTCATGCAATACCACAAGGCCTTTAAGAAGTTTACAGAGGCTCATCAACTAAAGAACCCTCCTGTGTGCTCACAATAGACAATAATGCCAAAGGAATCCTCTCTCAAAAGAAGAAAGGTCTCTTTCTGACACCCTCTTGCAATTCTTTCAAGTTTCGGGGAATGGCACACTTCCTTCTTATAAAATGGTTCCCCACTGAGAATAATAGCTAGGCTCTTGTCCTTGCAAGAGCCTCTCCCACAAGGGCCAAACCAGAGGACTAAGCCACCTCAGAAATGGGGTTTTGAATCTGGGAGGCAGCAGATAGAGAAATAGATAGCGAATACATCTGTTTTCACAAGAGCCTGTTGTTCTCTGTACTAACTGCTATAAAAACGACATGAAACTAGCCACACATTAGTTTTGGTTCTCGTGACTAAATCAAGGAATGGCATGATGGTGCTGTGTCATTAGAAATGAAACCAGTTCTTAAGCGAGAGAATAGGGCCAATATTTTAATAACCCGAACGATTTCATAGAAAAATCAAAGCTGAAACTTCAACACCCTAGCCCTGAACACCTGCTGCTGAAGTTGGTTCTGAACCAGTGAAACTCCTGTCTTGTCATGAAGACATGGGATGGGCCCTGACTTGCCCAACACTCATGGTGGCTGGGGACATCTTCTTTCCATCTGCTGCTCCTGCTAAGGTGGAAATGGGGGCTCAATCTTGGCTTCGACAGTACTGACTGTATTTGGCACTTTAAGTACCTCATATTCAATTTTTTTTCAAATATATAACCTTATATATTTTTATGCATGTGACATATTCTCTAATATATGAATTTGACCTTCCCTGAGGTATTATCATCCACATTTTTTCAGATGAAGAAATTGAGACTTAAAGACCTAAATGACTTAGCTAGAAGCAGGCAGAGCTGGGCTTCTGAACAAAAGTGTTCTTATCTATATCTACCTCGAATTTGGCCTGCATCACAATAATAATGATGTTGAGGTAGTAAACACTCATAAGTTGCCTCCCGCCACATCCGCTGCACCTTTTCCTGCCTCAGCACCCAGGTTTTGCCTGGAGGGAACCCTCCGCTCCTGACTGCCTCCCCCTTCTCTGGCAGGTGGATACAGCCAGCTTCTAGGGGTGGGTCCTCCTGTGCTTAGGTCAATCACAGCACCCATCATCTGGCCAGGTGATTGGCTCAGGGGTGGGCATATGGGCTGATTCAGGCCAATGAGGTTTGAGGAAACGTTCACTCGAGCTTCTGGGAAAAAGCTTCCTCAGTCCTCTGTTGTAACATGGGGGAGACAATTCCTCTTTCTGGCTGGTGTATTGGAGAACACAGAAAGCCCAAAATCCCTCAGCCATTTGTGCCACCAAGAGAAGTGCCAGCCTGCGTATGAAGTCAGCACAGGGAAGAGACAGCCCTTATGAACAAAACAGACCTGGCGCTGGGATCATGAAGAGGGTGTAAATTCCAGATCAAGCTGTGGAGTTTTCAGGCTGTGAGCCAACGCAATCCCTTGTTTGGCTAAAGTTGGCTTGCATTTGATTTTCCGTCGCGTGGAAATTCTTAACCAATGTGAACACTGCTGGTGCCGCTCCCAGTAACATCTGATTGTCGCTTTGGTTTCTCAATCAATAGCATAAAACCCATTTGACAAAAATGACTAATCCTCTAAAATTCATCAGCATTTCTGGAGCACAGCCATCTCTGATGCCCACCTGACTTTCCAGACGGGACCCTCGTTTTTCTATTCCTGAGGTCTGGCTTCTTCCGTTTTCTGCTCCGGTATAGCTCAGTCTAGGTCATTTCTCCTCCGGGTTCCACCAGTGACAAGTGACAGCTGCACTGTGCTGAGGAAAGAAGCAGGAGCACGGGCAGCCAGCTACAGATGCCAGGATCAGCCTGACAAGAAAAGCAGGGCCAAGAAAGGGTTTGGCCACAATATATTTTTGTTTGTTTTTGAGACAGGGTCTCCCTGTGCCGCCCAGGCTGGAGTGCAATGGTGCGATCACAGCTCACTGCAGCCTAGACCTCCCGAACTCCAGTGATCCTCCCCTGCTCAGCTTCCCAAGTAGCTGGAACTACAGGCCTGCACCACTACACCCAGCTAATTGTTGTATTTTGTGGTAGAGACAGGGTCTCACCATGTTGCCCAGGCTGGTCTCAAACTCCAGGCAAGCAATGTCTGCCTTGGCCTCCCAAAGTGCTGAGATTACAGGTGTGCGCCACTGCGCCCAGCCTCACACAATATATATTTAATAGAATGTAAAACCAGGTGGGAGAAAGTTCTTTGGAACACGTTAGCTACATACACTATTACCTCACCAGCTCTCTATCAGAAGGCTGAATCCCAAAAGTGTTGGGACCACCCTGAAGATCTCTATTTGCTGCTGGTTGACTCTCCCAAAGGTTCAGAGATTTGGCATCAAAGACTATAAAGTCATATAGGATTGAGAATTTGTAATAAAAACTGGTTTTTGCGATTCTACTCAATCTCAGTTTCTCTAGGAAAATTCTGTTATTTCCACTTCTGGCCAATATGACTAAGCACCGAGGTGGAAACGCAGCCTGAAGAGTCGAAAGAGCACTGTTAACCACCCTCTGTAGTCTGACGTGAGAAAGAAAACATAAATAAGTATGGCGGGGCTAGATGTGTAAAGGGGGTCCCTGTTTCCCTCTCCATTCCCCCCATACTCCATCAGCGAGGCCATTTTCCAAATGTATCTTAACTCATCCATTTCTCTCTCTGTTTACTAGAATCGTGTAACTTATTCACTCCATCAATGTGTATGTTGAAGGTCTGCAGTGTTCCCCACATTGTTCCAGTGGCTGGGAGACCCAGACTGACAATGGGATGTGAGCTGCACATATCTAGGGACGCTTCTTGCTTGGACCAACATAAGTGCCTTCCTACTGAATGCTCCCTGCTTCCTCTTTTCCTGTCTCCCCCCATTCTCCACTTTGTAGCCTAAAAGATCTTTTCAAACCATCACCACTTCCTTGTTAAATGGCTTCCCATCACTCCTTAAGTGAAACACCCTGCATCCTCCTAGCCCTGCTGGGCAGCTGCGTGCCTCCTGTGTCTTTGGCCTCTTCTCACATCCCATGTTCATACCTCACAAGCGCCTCCTTTCAGATCCTTAAGCATGTGTAAGGTTATTTGCTTTTCAGAGCTTTCAATCTGCTTTTATTTCTGCCTAAAACAGCAGCTTTCAAACTTTTGGGGGCCATAATTCCCATTAATACATTTTATATAATGTACCAGTAAATGCATCAACACATACCTATATATAAAAGGAAAAAGTGTTTTATAATACTTCTGATATTTTCTATTCCTTTTTTTTAAAAAAGCGAGTCATGACCCACTGACTGCAATTTGAGAATACTCCTTCCTCTGTTCTTCAAATGGCTGGTTCTTTCTCATCTTTCAGCTTTCTACCTAAATGTCAGCCACTTACAGGGGCTTTCTCCAACCACCTGATCTAAACCAGGCGCCTGACTGGGGTTATTTTTATTCTCAACCCCTTGTCCCTTCTCTTTAGTGAATGTATTAGAGTTGTAATGAAATATTTCATTGTTGAGATTTGCTCTTTGTCTACCTCACATGCTTGGCTTTTGAAGGCAGGGACTTTATCTGCTTTGTTCTTCATTGTATACCCAGCATGGGTTCAATAATTAGCATCAGAGTAGGATATAAATATTCACTGACTGACTGAGTTAGTGAGTGGGTACGTGATGCTGAGGCCTGGATTTAAAAAGAAGACTTCCAAGTAAAAGGAATCAGTCTCTTGGAGAAATGGCCAATTCTAAGGCTGGAGCAAGAAATATACAAGTAGTGCTAGACAGTAAGGAAGTGCTCAGAAAACAAAAGGAAGGGGGCATGTGAAAGGCACAGGAGCCAAGCTGAAAGCTCCCAATGGCCAAAGCCAGGACAATCTGAGCAACAAATAAACAACCTACAATCAGATTATAACCCCAAACATTATTCATGAAAGTTAATACTGATATAAACAAATGGTTTTCTAAATAATGGAAGAGATAAATCTTCTTTGCAGAAGAATTTCAAATAATTAATGCAGATACAGATTGCACATCCCTGATCTGAAAACCCAAAATCCAAAATGCTGCCAAATCTGAAGCTTCTTGAGTGCCAACATGATATTACAAATGGAAAATTCCACACCTGACTTCGTGACAAGTCGCAGTCAAATGCAGTCGAAACTTTTTTTCATTCACAAAATTATGTAAAATACTGTATAAGGTGTACATAAAACATAAATGAATTCTGGGTTTAGATTTGGGTCCCAGCCCCAAGATATCTCGTCATGTATGTGCAAATATTCCAAAATCTGAACAAATCTGAAGTCTGAAGCACTTCTAGTCCTAAGCATTTTGGATAAGGGATACACAAACTTTACTACCCTCAAGGAGATATAGCTTATTCTCCTCATCCCACCCTGCCCTCTTGAGGGGAGGAAGTACTATACTTAGCGATTCCTTCTAAACAGTGGAGTGGGGAAAGAGTGGGGAAACCTGGCAAACAGAACCCTGGCCAGGAGGTCAAGGTGGACTTCCCCAGTGATGTCATGTGATAGCATGTCCTGCCAATGTGATGTGGTGAGCAGGGCATTTCATCTCTGTGGTCTTCCTCCCAGTAACCCATAAACCCAGTGTGACATGAAACAAGCATCAAACTCAAATAGAGGGACATTCTACAAAATACCTGACGAGTACTCCTCACATGTGTCAAAGCTTCATTAAAAATAACTAGAAACTGTCACAGAACAGGGAGATTAAGAAGACATGACAACTACACACAACATGGTGTCCTAGATGGAACTCTCGACAGAAAAAGGAAATTAGTGGAGAAACTAAGGAAATCAGAATAAAATATGGACTTTAGTTATTAATAACGTATCAGTACTAGTACATTAATTGTGAGAAATGTACTGTTAGATCCTAGCAAAAGGGAGAGCTGGGTAAGAGGCATGTGGGAACTCTTTTACTATCTTTGAAACTTTTCTCTGACTATAAAACTGTTTCAAAATTAAAAGTTTCACCAGGTGCAATGTCTCATGCCTGTAATCCCAGCACCACAGGGGAACAAAGTAGGAAGATCACTTAAGCCCAGGAGTTTGAGACCAGCCTGAGCAACATGGCAAGACCCCATCTCTAAGAAAAATGGACAATTAGCCAGGCATGTTGGTGCACACCTGCAGTCTCAGCTATTCGGGAGGCTGAGGTGCAAGATTCGCCTGAGCCCAGGAGGTTGAGGCTGCAATGAGCTGTGTTTGCGCCACTGCACTCCAGCCTGGGTGACAAAGCGAGACCCTGTCTCAAAAAAAAAAAAAAAAAAAAAAAGGTCACTTAAAATAAGTTGAGCCTTGTTAACAAGAGCAGGACCTTCATTCAGTTGGTCTTATGGAGCACCCACAAAGCACTACAAATCCTGCTGGGCACAAAGATACTTAAAAACACTTGGAAGATGCATGGATGAATTTAGACAAGGAATGGGATCTTGGGTGGTGAAAATCATGAGCAAAGCACAGGGTTTTACACGTTGCGGGGTCAGTGGGTGGGCAGAGACACACAGAGAGAGAAAGGAGTATGAGAGAAAGTGATGTCAAGAATGAGAAAGAGACAGACTAACTGGTTTTGTAAGGTGGAGTCTGATATTCCCCACTGAATGTAAGCTCCACGAAGGCAGGAACCTTGTCTATGTTTAATCATCATATCTCTAGTACCTAGAACTGCACCTGGAACATAGTAAATGTTTAAAAATATGTGTTGACTAGATGAGTGACTGGATAAATGGATAAGGAATGCCTCCTGGAAGCGCCACTTGAACCTCAGAGCCATTTTTTGTTATGTTAGGTCTCTCAGATGCCTGCTGGATTTGTATTTTTGTACATAGTAATTACGTTTGCATCATTAGAAAGCATGCAAATGTTAGCATTGGTTTTGAATGGCCCTCATGTTCAACCACAGGTATGAAAGTCCTAGGACATAAACTTCATTCCCTGAAGCGCTTCTTGATGGTGTTAATGGGTGGGTCTGCTGACAGGCAGAAGTGGACGGCATCCTCTCCCAGCTGTGTCTCGTGTTCTGTGAAACCCAGCAGGGACTCAGCGCCGTGGGATGGAGTTAGTGGAGGTTTCGAAGCTTTCCAGAAGGTCTCTGGAAATGTAAGGAGACAGTTCAGAGGGACACTGAATTGCCCTGCAGGCATCCAGACATTCCTCCTTAATGGCCCTAAATGCTAAACATATTCACTTACATATAACTTTATGAAAAATATTCAACTGGTAGAAAAATTTTGAAGACCCATGCCCAGTTATGCAGATATCAACAATAACAGGGTAGATTATGTGTACTAATATGAAATAATATCTAAAATATACAAAGTGAAAAAAAGAAATTCTAGGACAGTGAGTATAGTATGTCACTATCCTGTGTGTGCACATGCGCACATGCATAAACACATGTCACAATGCCTAGCAGCTCTCTGAAAAATATACAAGAAATTGGTTAACGCAAGGGAGTTCTGTGAAGAAGGGACAGGATGGAGAGAGAGAGAGACTTTCACTTTTGAATTTTGTACATGTACTACCTATTTGAAACTAAAACATAAATTAAAAAGAATGATTCCAAAGGAAGAAAACTTTGAATTTTGGTTACAGTTCACAAGAAACTCTTTCTTTTGATTTATGCTTGAATCCTCTTTGAGCCTTTTGCTTTCTGTGAGATCTAGCACATGGTTTGATGGGTAGGCCAATGAGCCTGTGAAGAGCTCGTTTTAATAGTGTCTTCAAATGAGGTTTTAGATGAAGTGCCAGAAATGCGCTGGTAAGACTGAAATCATGATTAATAAATTCTAAACTAGGAATTCATTAAAGAAATAAGTCCTACAGTTATGCTGTAAATAGCACACTTGCATAACACAGTCATGGGCTACATAATAACATTTGGGTCAATGACAAACTGCATGTATGACAGAAATCCCATAAGATTAAACTACTATATTTTTACTGTACCTTTCTATGTTTAGATACAAAAATACTTACCATTGTGTTACCATTGCCTACAATATTCAGTCCAGTAACATGCTGCACAGGTTTGTAGCCTAAGAGCCATAGGCTAGACCATGTATCTCAGGTGTGTAGTAGGCTATACCGTGTATGTTTGTGTATGTTCGTTCTATGATGCTCACACGACGAAATTGCCTCACGATGCATTTCTCAGAACGTATCCTCATTAACTGACATGTGACTATATGGTGCTTTTCTGTTAAACATTACTTTGTTTAATGTAAACATTTTAAAATCACCTCTAAACCATTAGTAATGAATCATACTAATACCCACAAAATATTTTAAGAAAATATTTCTTTTTAAAATTCCTTTTGAATCAACAGACAATAGATCTCTTAAATAGCTGATTAGTTATTAACTACAGATAAGTATTTCATCAATATCACATTATGCGTTTAAGCAATTTTCTATTTTCTTGCATTCCAAAACAATACAGTTTCAAATTCCAAAGAAAACTCCTTCTTGCTTAGTATTGAGGGAATGAATGCTTGGGATAAACATTAAGCATTTTTAATTTTAACTTTTTAGAGACAGGGTCTTGCTACGTTGCCCAGGCTCATCTCGAACTCTTGGGCTTAAGGGATCCTCCTACCTCAGGCTCCAGAGTATCTAGGACTGCAGGCATGCACCACTGCACCTGGCTCACGTAGTGTTTGTGAGATGTATTTTGATCACATTTCATCTAACTTCAGGAGAAAAGATGTTCAATTTTTCTTATAGATTTCACTACAAGGTTAAGCCAAATGTAAAACATTTATATTCAGTTGCCATTTTAAAAAGGAGGGGGAGAAAAAAAGCTTAATGGCTCACTCATAGGTGGGAATTGAACAATGAGATCACTTGGACACAGGAAGGGGAGCATCACACACTGGGTCCTATTGTGGGGAGGGCGTAGGGGGAGGGATAGCATTAGAGATATACCTAATGTAAATGATGAGTTAATGGGCGCAGCACACCAACATGGCACATGTATACATATGTAACAAACCTGCACGTGGTGCACATGTACCCTAGAACTGAAAGTATAATAAAAAAGAAAAGAAAAGAAAAAAAAAAAGCATAATGGATGTAAGAATGAAAAAAATCGAAGACCCGCAGCTTGGGTGTTTTTATGAAATGATTTTAGGCCCTGACCCACCTAATTAATCAAAATCTTGCAAATGCTAATTCCAATGTCTGCTAAGGCTTGAGAATCTCAGGCTGGGTGCTGTGGCTCACACCTGTAATCCCAGCACTTTGGGAGGCGGAGGCGGGGCAGATCACGAGGTCAGCAGATCGAGACCAGCCTGGCCAACATGGTGAAGCCTCTACTAAAGAGGTCTCTACTAAAAATACAAAAACAATTAGCTGGGTGTGGTGACACATGCCTGTTAATCCCAGCTACTCGGGAGGCTAGGGCAGGAGAATTGCTTGAACCCGGGAGGCGGAGATTGCAGTGAGCTGAGAGCTGAGATCGCGGACGATTGCAGTGAGCTGAGACTGTGCCACTGCACTCCAGCCTGGTGACAGAGCGAGACTCCGTCTCAAAAAAAAAAGTTTGAGAATCTGCAGGCTAAGAAACCTTTACTATGTTCAAATTCAGGTTATATTCTTAGTGAACCCTGTATATAATCTTTAGTAATAGGAACGGTGTGATTTTTTTGACACCAACTTACTAAGAATGACTGTAATAATCATTGTTTACATCCCCTTCTTACTTGTGAAACATTCTTCCTCTTTTCTTTTTTTTTCTTTCTTCTTGTTTTTTGAGATGGAGTTTCACTCTTATTGCCCAGGCTGGAGTGAAATGCCGTGATCTTGGCTCACTGCAACCTCTGCCTTCCAGGTTCAAGTGATTCTCCTGCCTCAGCCTCCCAAAAAGCTAGGATTACAGGCGCCTGCCACCATGCCCAGCTAATTTTTTTATCTGTAGTAGAGACAAGGTTTTGCCATGTTGGCCATGCTGGTCTTGAACTCTTGACCTCAAGTGATTCACCTGCCTCAGCCTCTTTCCTTAATCCATCTTCTCTACTTCTTCCCAGACCGTCCATGACTCCTTTCCCCAGAACAATCACCCTCTCTGTCCACTGATCCCTTCCCTTTCACCAACACACGGAGGCAGGTCTCCCTTCTCTCCACCATGTTAACAGCTGGGTTACAGTCTTACCTTTTTTTGTCCCATTACTAAATTTCTTAAGAGGCATCAGCAACCTGACAACTAGCAGACTCAGAACACTTCTCTTGAAGGTCTCAAACTGCCAAATCCAAAGACCTGGTCTATTATTTCCCTAGATCCCCTTGTAGTTTGTGAATTCTCTCTTTAGCATGATTGTCTCAAAGATCTGCCCTTCTTCCTCTTTCTGTCCCCCAAGCATAGGTGGTCCCCTCAGGTCAGCCCAAGGGCTCCTCTTCTCTTTCTACCCTATACTTTTGTTATGTGCCACCCCTCCCACTTCAAAGGTCACCTCCAGGCAGAAAACTTCCCAGACAGAATCTTCAGCCCTGGCCTTTCACTGGAACTCCAAGCCTCTCATTGTGTTCATTCATCTAATAAAGGCTTGTGACATGCCGTTGCACTGTGTTAAGTATTGGTGAACACAGCAGACCCAGTCCCTGTCCTCACAGAACTTACAGCACACCAGAAAACACAGATCTGGGGCAATGAATACAAATGGGAATGAGCTAGGGGAGCTAGGTCATTCTAGCTCAAATCTAGTTCTAACCAAATCTAGTTCAGGAAGTAGGGTTTCCAGAGAAAATACAGAATACTCAGTTGAAGCTGAATTTCAGAAAAACAACAAATTCTTTTTAGTATGAATATGTACCAAATATTGCATAGGATATACTTATACTAACAAGTTACTTCTAGTTTATCTGAAATTCAACTTCACCTGGGTGTCTTGTATTTTTATCTGCTATGTTGTGGCAACCCTACCAGGAAGGGGTTGGCCAGTTGGAAAGTCCAGAGGAATTGGGGAAAATAATGATTAGAAATTAGTAAGCAAAAGGAAGCAGAGAGGGGAGACATTCAAGGGAGGAATCAGTAGAGGCAAGAGTTTGAAACCAGGGACAGTATTGTGTTTGACACTCTGAAAGAGGTGTAGCATGCTGGATCATGAAAAAGAGGAAGAGAATTGGAGAAAAAAACATCTAGTGGGGAGGATCCAGAGCTCGCAAAGCTTTTATCATGGTAAGGATTTTGGATTTCATCCTAAAGTCAAAATGAATCCATCTAAAGATTTCAAACAGCAGAGAAAAGTGGACCTGGGCCGGGCGCGGTGGCTCATGCCTGTAATCCCAGCATTTTGGAAGGTCGAGGCGGGTGGATCACAAGGTCAAGAGATCGTGACAATCCTGACCAACATGGTGAAACCCCGTCTCTACTAAAAATACAAAAATTAGCCGGGCATGGTGGCGCATGCCTGTAGTCCCAGCTACTCGTGAGGCTGAGGCAGGAGAATTGCTTGAACCTGGGAGGCGGAGCTTGCAGCCAAGATAGTGCCACTGCATCCCAGCCTGGCAACAGACCGAGACTCTGGCTAAAAAAAAAAAAAGAAGAAAAAGTGGACCTAAGTTGAATTTGTAAATTATCTTTCTGGCTGCCAGAAGGAGAAAGGAAGTAAAGGGGCATAGGGACTGTAGTTCTGAGGCCACTGTAACAGGGAAGAGATGTTAGTGGCTTGAATGAATCTGCAGTGAGGACGGGGAGAGGTGGAAACATGTGAAAGCTATTGGCAAGTGTGACTGATTCAATTCCATGCCAAACTCTTGGCTCCAACCCTCCCTTCCAGGTGGGTGATGATTTCCAGCCCTGATCTCAGGAGCCGCAGCCTCACATTTACGATGCTCACTGATGATTCTATGCCAACAACATTTTAGTAGTGCAAATCAGAATCACTAGTGAAGTGTTACACAAATCTTGAGACCTGGTGCCTGCCCAAACTGATTCAACCAACTGCAGGAGACGGGGGTGGGGTACAAGAATGTGTAGTTTTGATAAGAGCTCCACAGGTGATCGGGAAGGGCAGGCAACATTGAGAACCCCTGTCTGTCTTAACACCTCAAGTCTGAGTACTTAATCCTGGTTCAAAACTAAACACATCGTCTGTTTTTCCCAACTAAATTCTTTTGTGGGTAACTGATCTCCCATTTCGTAAGAGTTTTCATCACCACTGACTTCTTCCCTCCAGGTCTCCCATATTGTTCAGTTGATTCTTCCTCTATTTTCTCTTCAATGTCGCTTTCAACTCTTGACACTATTGCTTTTGGTCATTTTTTATCAACAGGGCCTTTATTATCAACAGGGCCAGGCAAGAGCTATTCAATCAGTTGTCTGAGGAGCACAGAGATCCTGAACAGGTGCCCAAAAAGCTGGCATAATAGGGAAGGGGGTGCTGGCAGGTCAGCTTCTGGGCCAGCCACCCTGCTTCAACCACAGAAGCTCCTCTTTGACCTACTGGACATTTGGGCAAGGTTTTATTGAAGATTTTCCTGCCGAAAAAAGGCTGGAAAACCACTGGCTCAGCAAATCACAGTAGCTTTGTCATTGTTCTCCCAGGTTTAGAACAGACTTAACCCTAAACCTCCTTGCACACTACCACCAGAGTCAGCATCTTAAAAGGTTGCTGTGAGCACATGATCTAGCTATTAAAAATATTCAGTGGCTCTTAACTGCACCTCAAATAAAATCTCATCTCCCTAGCCTGATGCTCAAGGCTTTTCATAATCTTGTCAGAATATACCTTTCCTGTTGTATCTTGCTGTCTCCTACAAGTGACTTAGGTGCAGCCCAATTGTACAACCATCCCTCTGAGTTTTTGTTCCTGTGGTTCCATCTAGCTCATCACACACTTTTCTTCCCACTTTCCCCAATTTTACCCTTTCTTGAAGTTCTAACTCAAAAGCCACTTCTTCAATGAAGCTTTTCCTAACCTACTCAAACGTTATCAAAACGTATTAATTTGATAAATACTTAATAACCCCCTGTGATATGCCAGAAGTATGGGGATAAAGAGAAGTTGTTCCTGCCCTCAAACTTGTCTGTTGTGAGGTCAAAAATATGGCAAGGCAATTCAGGAAGTGGGTAAGAGTGTGGTCTCTGGACCCGTTCTGCTAGGTTTCAATCCAACTCTATCATGATGCTGAGAAAGTTCCTTGTCCTGTATCTCAGTTTCCCTGTGGGGACAATATTAGTGATGATATCATATAGCTCTGAAATTAAATGAGTTAATATTCAAAAAGCACCTAGAACAGTGTGTGGGACAATGTAAACATTCAATAACTGTTAACTATAGAGCCATGAACAAATAAATACATAATTTCAGAGTGAGATATACTATAAAGAGGAGATAGAATGTGATGAAGAAATATAAAGTGATAAGAGTGAGATGGGTCTGCAAGTGGGCTTGGGGTATAACTTTAGATCAGGTGGTCAGGAAAGGCCTCTAAGAAAGGGTGACACATAAGCAGATACACAGATGAAGGAGACAAGTCAGGCAAACAAAGTTCCAGGTAGAGACGACATCAGGTGCAGAGTCCCTGGAGGGAGAATGATCTTGACATATTCAAGGGATAAGACGGGCAAGGCCAGTGTAGATATACTAAAGTAGCCAAGGCAGTGTGACAGATGTCAGATGCAGAGATCAGATGAAGCAGAACTTGGTAAGGAGCTTAGATACATTCTGGGTGGGATGGAAAGATGTTGAAATGTTTTGATCAAGGAACTGCCACGATGTCACTTGAAGAAACACACTATATTTTGAAGACTGAAGGGGAGCAGAACAGAAGCAGGGAAGCCAGATAAGAGGCTACTGTAGTAGTCCAGGTGAGAGATGATGATTGGTTGCTTAGACTTACATAGTAGCAGTGAAGGTGGTCAGTAGATAGGTTCAGAGTATATTTTAAGGTAGGTTCATCAGGACTCACTGATGGCTATGGTATATGTGAGAAGAGATGGGAAATTAAATTAGGACTCCTACATTTTGGGAGTGTAGGACTAGTGACTAGGTCGCATTTATTCAGATGGAAGAGAAAGGGAGAGGTATAGGTTCGGAGGAAAATCAAGAGTTCTACTTTGACCTCCCACCCTCACTCAGAAAAGGTGAACTATTACATATCTGGGATAGATGACAAGTAGGTGGTTGTGTATTAAGTTTGGAGCTCAGGAGAGAGGTAAATACTGGAGTTAGTACATAGATGGTGTTAAAAACCATGGAATGTGCTCATATACTGAGTGTAGCTACAGAAACGGAACCAAAGGCTGAGCCCTGAGATATTTCAATATTAGGAGTTAAAGTAGAGAAGAATCAAAGGAAACTGAGAAAGGTGCTGAGTTAAGAGGAAAACCAGAAGGGTGTGGTGCCCATTGAAGAAAGTGTTTCAAGAGTGAAACAAGGTGTGATCAAGTGTCAAATGCTGCTGAGAGGCCAAGAAAGGTATCATCTAAGTTAACTCAAAGAAAACAGGTCTGTCGGCTCTATTTCCTCATAGTGCTTTATTTATGTCTTTCTCATTGCAATTTCCAAGTATTATGTTGTACAGTTATTTTTGTCTTCTCTAAGAAGAGAAGGTCCATTAAGGTCAAGAGACCATGTCTTGTTCTTTCTAGAACTTCCACTACTCTATTTGCTCAACAAATGTTTGAACAAACAAATGAAGCATGTGGAATTCTATAAAATCTAGGAGAATATGCCTAACATAGAATTAGCAGTTAGAGCTGGTTTTATTGAGATGTTCTAAATGTTCTGCCCATAATGAAAGATGTCCACCGTATATCTGAGTTGGATTACTGACAGTCGCAACTCATCTGGCATTTCTATTTCTTTTGCTCCAATATCACATGCACTATCCAGTCCACAAATTAGTTTTGGCCGGGTGCCATGGTTCATGCCTGTAATCCCAGCACTTTGGGAGGTCGAGGTGGGTAGATCACAAGGCCAGGAGTTTAAGACTAGCCTGGTCAACATGGTGAAACCCTGTCTCTACTGAAAATACAAAAAAAAAAAAATTAGCTGGATGTGGTGGTGGGCACCTGTAATCCCAGCTACTAGGGAGGCTGAGGCAGGAGAACTGCTTGAACCAGGGAGGTGGAGATTGCAGGGAGGTAGAGATTGCAGTGAGGTGAGATTGTGTAACTGCACTCCAGCCTGGGCGACAGTGCAAGACTCCGTCTCAAAAAAAGTAAATAAATAAAAAACAAAATTTACAAAAATTATTTAGTTTTTACCTGATTTGCTCCCTCACTTTTTAAAGTTGGCTCTAAGACCTCGTGATATCTTCAGATGTCATCAATAACTTTCTCTGTCATACTTCACTTAATATCAGCATCAGGATAAGTTGACATTTCATATTACATTATAATGAATTTCAAAACAATGACAAAAGGAGCCATGGAAATACACGTAGTGAGCATGACCAAACTCTTCAGCAAGACATGGTTGAGATGGCATATGCAGAAAAAGGCTGGTAGTCAGGAGATGACAAATTTCCCTTGGCTTTTACAAAATCGTTCGGGTCAGATAGTTTCTAGGTCAATGAGTGACTGTCTTTGTAAAAGAAAGCTAAAAACTAACAGTTTTGAGTAACAAGAATATCAAAACCCACCTCACAGAAGCGAGCATTCGACAACATACCTTACTTGGAAAATATGCACTAGGCAACACAAAAAGACAAAGTCATCAACTCCCGAACAAGTACAGCTAGAGATCAGAAATACCTTCTCTGTGTGCCAGTACCACAGAAAACTACCCATCTGTGAAGCCAGTCCCTCTCTACTTGACCTCAGCCACATTCTATCTGGGGATCTTGGTGACTGATAACAGAATACCATATTTCAGCTCCATGGCTCTCTTGGCTAGTTTTATGGTGACTCCCTGAGAGCAAATATACCCCTTGAATTCCTACTTACTGTCATACCTACGAATTGAGGTTTTCTCCAATCCATTGGCAATTTGCCTGAGTTTTTATATTTGGATGGATGTTTCATAAACAGAACTTATAGTTAATTCCCAGCCCTTTCACTAAATCTTACTCTGGATGTGATCTGTCAGATTATGGCACAACGGAGCAGCCAGACTATACACCCAACATTGGCATTATGAAAACCTAAACTACTCCATCCCCTGCCGACAGCACATGACTTGACATGTATTACTCAGTATACAGTATATACTTGGTAGATGAATTTCAAGAGTGACACTGACAAAATGGGAGATATTTGGAGGAAGGAATGAACAGGCTAGAGCTATTTTGTTTGGAGATGAGTCAGATGCTTGAGAGCTTCTTTCAAATAGCTAAAGAGTTGTCAGAAAGGGAAAAGTAAGATTTATGCTATAAACTCTAGGTCATTAGGAGCTAATGATTTAATGCACTATTTCCCATGCTAGAGTTCAATAGGATGTTGTGATACTAGGAAAGAAAAAAAACTCTATGGTCAAGAAAGTTTGGGAAATGTTGCATTAAATAGCTCTTATTTTCAGAAGTAAAGTTCTAAGCAAAAGCAAGACACAAATCACTCATTTATGAAAAGGTCAGAATTAACAAATACCTCCAGATGCTTGGTGAGAATAGCTCCAGCTTTAGGGGCTGCTTAAATTAGAGTGATGTTGAAACAGAAGATATGTGCTGCGGTCTATACTGCAACTCAAATGAATGTGGACTGACGCAAGGGTCTGGTCCACAGTGGTTCCTACTGAAAGTAGTCGATTTGAGTAAGCAAGTCTTCATCACTAATGCCAGGCCAAACCAAGTACACTTTGTATGTATACTGATTTCTAAATGACAAGGTTCTATTTTTATGGCTGGTATTCTTACCAGAAAAATATAACACTGATTATAAAGTTATTAAGTAATCCTTCTTTTTATACACACTTGCTAAACACCAACTGTGTGCTACATACTCCACTGAAACCTGGGGGAAAAAATGGAAAATGTCTGCTTGTACTTTATTTATCCTTGAGATGTGGAGGTAAGAAAGCTACACAGGGAAAGCCAAACTAATCACTTTCATAGGAGTCAACTTATACATCAAAGTGCACTGACATCCCTCAATCTTCAGATTTGTCTTTATCTGTTTATCATTCTAATAGAGTAACACAGTTAATAAAAATGATTTTGCACTTGAAAATCGAAAGAAGACATTTATGCAGCTAACAGACACATGAAAAAATGCTCATCAGTAGCCATCAGAGAAATGCAAATCAAAAAAATGAGATACCATCTCACACCAGTTAGAATGGTGATCATTCAAAAGTCAGGAAACTAGAGGTGCTGGAGAGGATATGGAGAAATAGGAACACTTTTACACTGTTGGTGGGA